>NC_085870.1:19808058-19835558 GCF_034702125.1 Engraulis encrasicolus
TTCTGGGCAATTACATGGTGCTTGTTTACCTGTTAGATACCATGTTACTTCTCTCTGTTACCCTGTTGTTACCCAGAAACTACACAGTAATTACATATGGTAGCCTAACTGTGGGCCAACCATGAATAAAGCGTTGTGGCTTACCCGGTCCTTATTTTTACCCACCATTGATGGGTTGGTGGTACATATGTTTGGTATGCCTATTTGCTGTGTGGTGGGCTGGAGCAATAGAATGCCAGAGCAGAAAAGAATACAGAAGCTTAGCCCTTAGATGCTGTGTATTCAGTGTATGCAGCGACTAAAGAGACCAGAGCAACAGAAGTCCTTATTTTTTCGATGGTGAGTTGTTCAATTGGGTGAAGAATGTGAATCCACCTGCATTGACTAATGGCTCATTCTTTTGAAACTCTATTAAGCTAGGCCATTAAGCTAGGCTCAAACTACACAGCTCCGATTCGATTCCACTGCTGGATCATTCTGCATTATGAGGCAGGAATTACAACTGTTTTCAGTCACAGTGAAAAGTGTGGAAATTACAGCTTAATGAGTTTTTGAGTCTGAGGTTTTGTTGTTGTTGTTGTTGTTGTGAACATTTCTGTGCTCAGCTAGAACAGTCCAGACAGACACAGGGGGAGCATAACACATTGGATCATAAGGAAGGAAAGGATGTGATCAAAGCGCATGAAAGTCCTTGTGCACAACCCTTCAGTTGTCCAGGTGCAGGTGTAAGGGAGGAAAACTTGATCAATATGAAAAGTTCTTTAAACACTGCACACTGGATACTGTTCTTTTTTTTCCTTTATTTTTTGGAGCGAACAATATGTTGAAGGAAAGGATGTGTTGGACAGATGCCTGTCAAATGTTTTCGGTAACACTTTATTTTAGGGATACATCTATAAGCACTAATACATACAATGCTAATGCCTGCATGAGTAACTTGTAAGGCATGTACTAAGCAAAAGCTAAGGCCTACTAGGTCCTTACTAAGGTTAAATTGGTAATAAATCCCTTATTGTGCATGAACAAGACATTTGTGAATACATGCCTAACAAATGTTTGATTTTGCTTTGTACATGCCTTACAAGCTACTTATACAGGCATATTGTATGTATTAGTGCTAATAGATGTATCCCTAAAATAAAGTGTTACCATGTTTACATTGTGATGCACAATAACAGAGTAATGGTATCCAGTACTGTAAAGCTTCTCTCCTGAATTTCGAGATCAAATACATGCTTTGAGATGAACAACCATATTAATGATGCCATTTTATGGACTACATCTAGGGTGTGAATTTCAGCAATGCAATGGTAATTATGAAAACAAAATCATCATCATTGTCGTTGCCGTCGTTGGCGTTTTAGTTGCCATCATCATCATCTTCACGGCAATCACCACCATCATCATAATGCAAATAGATCATTGCATGATATTGCAAGTCCAGTGCACGCGTGCCCTTCCAAACCATGTCACATAACAAGGCCTTTCTCCATCAAACAGAAGAGGAGAGGAGATGACCTTATTGATTCATCTCACCTCAGCCATATTTGTCTCGCCGCTCCATGCTGTTTGAGTGTGATGGTGTCATGTGGTGACATGTTTGCACTGCGGTATATTATATATGAAGAGCTCTTTTCCAAAATTAGATATATCCATTTTATAGAATCTTAGGAAATTGACATTTTTGTATTGGGAATTCCATTGATATAGAGGTTTTAAAAGTATGTTCTCAAAACATTTGAATGGCAAGAATTTACATATAGATGATATGACTTCTTAACAGTCAATTCCAATATTAAAAAGCAAAAAGTAAAAAATGGTGGATATAGTGTTTTGGAAAAGAGCTCCTGATATGTGCACTGCAGACCTGGTCAGATGACCAACCATGCCTCCGAAAACACTGACCTGCTGTTAGGGCTGCCGACAGTGGGGGACGAAGGGAACAGCTGTCCTGGGCCCTGGGAGAGAGAGAGGGAGGGCCCAGAATTGGGTCCTCATTACAGTGTACTGTATGTATTTGGCTGGGGGGCCCTTTCAGACGATTTTATCTTGGGCCGGGCCAAAGCTGTCTGCGGCCCTGCCTGCTGTCACGGCGATAGAGGGATTAGTTCTGGTGAAGGTCAAAAGATATATGAAATCGCTCCTCCTTTTGGCAGCGCTCACTTATTCTTTCATCCTTCATTCTTCTTCATCATCCATTTTTCACCTTATGTGTCCTCCTCTCCTTTCTGCTCTCTCCTTTGTCCTTTCTATGTAGTGCTCAATACACAAGTCCAAAAAAGAAAGCGAAAGGAGCAATGAGAGAAATAAAGGATGGGAAGAAAAATCTTTTCCGCATTGTTGCTCTCCATCAGGCAGAGTACTGTTCTAACGCTGAAAATGAGGAGGGGAGGAAAAAAAAACGTTCTGAAAACAGTTCTGAAAATGAGTCACACACAGCAGCACGCTTCACTGGTTTCTTTCTTTCTTTCTTATTTTCTTTCTTTCTTTCTTTCTTTCTTTCTTTCTTTCTTTCTTTCTTTCTTTCTTTCTTATTTCTGCTTGATGGGGACACAAACACAATGCCTGTGGAAATAAGGGTGCTAGAGGCAAATGACCTGCAGTGCGGATCAGTCTGTGGCAGCCAGGGAGACGAGCAGGGCATTTGCCCCTGGGCCCAGACCGAATACAAACACGAGTACGAGTACGGGTACGAATATGAATACAAATACGAATGCTTTATTATCTGCAATGTGGAAATTTATCTTCAGTTTCACTGCATATACATTTAAAAAATCAAATATTAATCTCACAATACACAAATCAAGCATTTTAAACACTGCATTTTTACAAAGCAGAAGTGGAGCAGTTATTATAAAAATTGGCATCTAAAATGCATTGGCATCCGTGGGGGTGTTTAAAGAATGAAATAAAAAATAAAATTAATTCTTTTATTATACCTTTACTCTTGATGGCAGGGGCCATATTATGACCTTGGCAGGCCGTATGGGGGGCCCCGATCTGTATTTTGTTCTGGGGTTACCGTGTTCAATCGTTCGGCCACTGATGGCAGCCGCGTCGATTTAGGGCCCCATACAGAATAATGCAGCAGCACACTATACGGTAGAGTAGAATAGAGGCAAGCAGAGCCGAGTAGAGAGGCAGGGAGGGAATACAGAGGGAGATGAGGCAGCACTGCTGAGAGGAAAAACACATTTCCTTTAAGACAACCCCAACCCACATCATTAGCACTGCTGTATGCATGCATCACACTCTGTATGGGGATATGAGAGAGAGAGAGAGAGAGAGAGAGAGAGAGAGAGAGAGAGAGAGAGAGAGAGAGAGAGAGAGAGAGAGAGAGAGAGAGAGAGAGAAGTTGAAGGAATGAAATGAGAACCGGTGGCAGAGGTAGATGAAAGGAGAGAAAGAGATGGGGAATGGGAAATTAAAATCAGATGGATAGACGCAGTGAGAAACACACACATTATGTAAGTATTGGAATGTCCAGAGAGACAAAGAGCAGTGGAGAGAGAGAGAGAGAGAGAGAGAGAGAGAGAGAGAGAGAGAGAGAGAGAGAGAGAGAGAGAGAGAGAGAGAGAGAGAGAGAGAGAGAGAGAGAGAGAGAGAGAGAGAGAGAATAAAATGAATAAAATAATACTGTGAATAAAATGGAAAGACAATGGCAACTTTGGAGATGAAAAAACAAAGAATAATAAAGAAAGAATAAACAATATCCCCGCTTCTTTTCGTGGCTCCCAGGTAGCTATCTGTGCCAAATGATGGGAGCAAGTGCTCCCTCTCTGTTGCTCATTGCTCATTAATATTCAGCTTGAAAACTCATTTCAGGGCATTCTTTTCATCTTCTGCATGTTGTTTCTTCGTAAGTGAGTGGTTTGTGTGTGTTTCTGCAGGATGATAGTTTTTTTCCCTGTTAGGTTCAGCTTGATAGCTATAGACTCTTTGTACAGAAGGTTGATGAGCTGCCCGGATCCAGAAAAGTGTGAGTATTGCGTGAGCGTGCATGCGTGTGTGTGTGTGTGTGTGTGTGTGTGTGTGTGTGTGTGTGTGTGTGTGTCTGTCTGTCTTTATCTCTCTCTCTCTCTCTCTCTCTCTCTCTCTCTCTCTCTCTCTCTCTCTCTCTCTCTCTCTCGCTGTTATGTGACCAGCTAACACATAGAGGGAGTCCAAGCCTCAGGAGAAAGGGGTGAGGGCCACGGGCGCTGTTGATTAAAAGTAAATAGGCTTTTTTTCCCCCACAGCACTATGCTGTCTAAACACAGCCATTTTAAAAGCCATTTTCACTGGGCGGTACACTGTTAACCCGGATTTCGTGTAAAATTATAAAGTTCATTACATTTTACTTAATGTTTTACGTTCTAAGGCATTACTAACACATATAATTAGACTTGACTAATTTGACTTACAATACACTTATACTTTCAGGTTTTTCAATAAACTAAACAATTTAAGCAAATTGAACATGGCTTGGTGAGTCAAGTGGATTGGACAGCATATCAGCTGACCTGCCTAGAATTTGAGGGATTCTGGCAGGAGTGTTGATTTCAGATCAGGCAATCTGATCACCAAAATGTTTAATGAATTGTATAAAACATGCATGACCAACTCAAGTGAAAGCTGAGACAGACGAATAAGCTATAGGCCAAGCCTATCATGGTCTAAACAAAGTCATCTTTTTATGGGGAGGCCAAACTGTTTAATGACAGATATGAAAATAGCCTGTAAAAACATTTTGGTGGTTGTTAGACTAATTAGGCCTATCCCTTTTTTTACTTGGCCCCTAATAAGGCCTATTTATTATTGAGATGACGGTGTGGCGCAGATCTGCTGTTAACAACTAGCCTGTATAGGCCTATTACAATTAGGTCCTATCATATTTTTAGTTGTGATGTATTAATTGATGCTTTGTTATTTCTGTTTTAATGTAGGCCAAGTGATAATAAAATAACATAAAATAAAATAAAATGTAGGCCTATCATTGTTGCATCTTTCATGCATTCTACACTTGATGTCTACCACTGTGTAGTTTGTGCTTGAAATTCCATGCTGACAACCGTAATTTTGCAAATAATACTTAAAAGCCAGCCCTGTGTGGCACCTATTGTGTTGTTTGTCTTTCGTGCTGACTAGATTTTGCACGCTCACTGTACAGGTCTGTGTGCACGCTCCCGTTTTTTTCCCACACTACGACTACGTGGTACAGGACGCATACTGGAGCCTCTGGTCCGGGAATCAAGACGGCTGCACTTGAACTCGAATCACAGAACACGTTGTTGCTGCTGTAACATTGAGAGTAAATAGAATGGAGGCCAAAATTCTATTTCATTGTTGAAGCCAAGTTGAAGCCAAGTTGGAGCCAAGGTTGGACCCAAAAAGACCAAAAAATGGCCAAATCCCATTCATTCCTATGAGAGACATAAAACCCTATATCTCCCTTAAATGCCACTCCAGGGGGATCATTTTTCGCTCAACTAGTAGGTCCCCTTGCTCTCCAACTTACCAGGGTGGTCTTTTTTTGTGGTGAAGTTTTATTTTAGAGAGATATTAAAAGTTAAATTGACCAATGAGCATCAGAAGATGGTTTGATTGACAGTTGGGATTCTTTTCAGTCAGGCGCACGCTGAGCAAGAGGGCCGTCGTCATGACTACTACTTGGCTGTGCGAGCCTGGGGGACTGGGAAATCTTGTCTATCTGTGTGTTGCTCCTGATATTACTTTCATAAACTTTGAACATCAACTCTATCGATTGATCTACTGTTGCCATTGTTTGGATCTCCTTGTGAAGTCGGGTGTACTTATCGGTACTCTGAGCTGGAGCGCTGATGTTTAGGTAAGTAAAATGAAACATTTTATTACAGTTGTTTGACCAACATGACTGACAAACTTGTTTGCATAGCAAATTACATTGACTTTTAAATAACACTGTGGTCATAGTAATAGCCATAATATGGCGGGCAAATACATTGTGGCATGTGCCTCAAGTTTTGTTTTTTGTTTTTTAAGCGCTGTCAGCGACACATGTTGAGTGTAATGATGCTAAGACTAGCTCTATTATTGCATCGTGTCTCCATCAAACATGCCATTAAAGTGACTGGCATCTGTCGGTCTGTAAGTAACTTCTAACATGAATGTATGTAAGTATATAAGCAAACTGTGTTTCTTTGACGTACATTGGGTTTAGTGTAGACTTAATCAGTTCTACTGCAGAGTAGCAGGTGCAAATCTGTTTTATTTAGACATCCTTGGTTCGTGTCTATGCTAACTAATTCACCTCAGCATGCTACATGCACCTCAGACTTTACACAAAAGTTGGTGAAGGTAAATTTCAAGCTCATTTAGTAATCCAGGGCATTGGTGGTGGTGGATTGTTTGCTGACATACTATTTGTTTGTAGAAGTTGTGGTGGCATAACATAATTTCCAATCAGGACTTCGGCGTCAGGTGACTTGCCTGACTGACTGGGTTTGTTTATTTCACATCCCAAGCCTAGCTAGAAGTTAAATAGCAAAACCGTAACATTGCACAGGTGACAGGTTAGATAGTTTTGCTTGTCATCATTTCACTATAATTTCATTTCAGCGGATAGTCTGAGCACATAAACTAGAATAGTTCTAGGTTTGTGGCGTACACCTGCAAAATGCATCATTCCTCAGTTATTGTTCATATTGTAGGGTGACTCAGTTAGCAGAATTTATGTTGAGACATTGCTTAATATAATTCGCGGAGGTCATTTTCATACCGCGAAATTTTGCGCGAGCAACCGGGAGATTATAGTTTAATGTTTTATCTGTCGTCTTAATATTGTGCATATTCATGCTTAGGCTGTTGACATGTGAAAGTTGAATGTTTGATACCCATGCGCTGAAGTTAGATGTTTGTCATTGTGCTGCATGTGGACGGTACCGTTTTGTCTCTAAAACTATGGAGGCCAATGCCATCGTTCCTCTTAGGAGTAATGTTCTCCCTTGTGTTGTTTTCTGTCATTGCAGATGCGATGTCCCAACAAGAATCTGTCAGTAGGCTACCACATGTAAGTACACACACTCCCAGTATAAGAAAGCAAATTAACGTCAATCAATACATTGTGCAGCTTTAGTCTGTTAATGTGACTATTGCCAGTCAAGTAGGCCTACCCAGATTGTGCTAATGCCATGACATGTACCACTCTGTTGCGGATATCACATTTCTCCTTGGGAACTCAAGAGCCTAGGAGGTACTGTAAATTGCCTTGTGAATGTGGTCTTTAGTAATTTTTCAAATACTACCTTTACAATATGCTTCCTGACCCTAGACCTGAGATCCAATTCCTCTGTACAGCTATTATTGTTATAATTAATAAAATACAAGACTATTGTCCATATCCATGGCTGTAGCATACAGGCCAAGTGCCATTCAATGAAATATACCTCATACAGTATCTATTTACTGGATATTCATACCATGCTGACATGTTTTTTAACCCCAAAACCTGCCACTAATATACAAGTTATTAAAGTTGTTTGTATACAAAATGGATGTTGTTCTCATTACCCTCCATGTGCCTTTTTTTGTACCTGTCTGAACAGTACACCTCAGCAGGCACACCAGAGAAGGACCACTCCTGGATAAGGATTTGAGCCACTGCCACGACTGCCATCTCTACACTATATTACACACGTGAGTCATTATCACAAGCCTGGTTCTAGCAATCGCATAACAAACCTAACACATCAGCAAGTGAGACTGAAATTAGGCCTACACTTAGATGTTAGTTTTTTAAAAAATTTTTACATTATGCTTCCTGATTCTATACCTAAGACCTATTTCCCGAGTAAAGCGATCACCCTCATATGTTTGTGTATAGTAATAAAATATAACTGGTACTATATCCACGGCTGTGTGTTTCAGGCCAGCAGATGTGGGAGGTGGTGATCAACGTGACCCGTCAGCAGGTGGAGGACTTCCACGGCCCCGCGGACTACTGATTACTGTGTGTGGCCTAGAGTCACCCGAGGACCTCCAAGAGCTGGCAAGGACACCATCCGCGTCGCCCGTAAGTTTCATCTGTCTTTCACGGCTTTTGGTCCATAACATCATATTACAATTAGCTACAACAGGCAGAACTAAGCCTCTTATTCAGAGGCCACTGGGCCTTTGTTCTGACACCTGACTATCTGAACTGTCTAAAATAATTTGTCAACCCTTTCTCTTGCTCTTTTTAGAACATGGACAAACCAAATCTGACAGGGTGCCCATCATCAGCTGCTGTGACGGGCCTTCCATGGTGTTGCTGTGGTTATTGCAAGGACAAACAAAAACTGTTTTGTTTGGTTTATACAAACCAAAACAATATGTAAATAAACTACACAATTTGTACTGCTAAATCCTGAAATTGTAAGTAGTTATTAAGTAATGCCCGTATGAAGTATTAAGCACTATATAAAAATACATTACACATACGTAAAACCTGTTCTGGCCTTTTCTGTTCAGCATTATGAGAAGTCAAATGGTAAAAGCATGTTAATATACAGGTCTCAAGCACAAGAAACATTGGGATGATAATAGTAAGTGTTTATTTAAAAAAGAAATGAGTTAAACATCAACACGATTCATGACGTACATGTACATGGGGGTTCTTCTTGTGTTGTTGGTCACCACATTGCTTCAGGGATTGAAAGCAGTACTATGTATTACTTAAGTCATATTGGTTGAGACATGAGGTACGTTTAATGAAATGTAAATTACTTATTAAATGGAGGATAAAGGGCTGGAGCTGGAGCTCGCTGGCAGGTTCCATCTTCATGATCGCCACACACCCATCTGAATGAACAAATATGAAGAAAATAAACCAGGAAGTTTTAATCAGGAAGCTTTGGTACCATGGTGTATGAAAATAGCTGGATAGCTGTTTTGTCTGTGGGATGTTCAAGCATATACAAACACACCACATCATTTAAAAAATGTCATACATGCTTTAACAACCGTTGCACATAAAGGTAATTCACTCCAATGTCACTTCATGTTCTACTTCAGTAATTCTAGTGACAAATATCTTTGTAATAGCTGTACATTGGCATTTCTGACACCGATTTAGCAGTAGTGTGTGTTGACCTTTCATATCTGTTTAGCTACTATACACCACCGTCAGGATACTGTGTGTGGTGGGCTAGAAATTAAATACAGGGCACATCAAGATTTCTGGTGGCACTTCAAATTGGCCTACTCATACAAAGCCTACACATCTGATGATGAATTACTGGAGTCTATGCTGTGGATAGCTGGTAAATGCATTAAGTACGTGGGGGTCAATTAATCTGATCTTGAACATATTTTGAAGAACATGCCCACAGACATGGCAGCACAAGAACGTAGGCTATTGCTTTCAATCAAAACACAAAGTAGACGTTATGTCCTGCTTTGAGTGATCACTAGCTTGTTTTGAGAGAAGGCTCACAACTATAGTCGCAGATTGCATGTTGTAAGACTGTCCAACTTGTATGCAATAGTCATTTTTTCCTGTCATAACGTATCAATTACAACGTGATGAAGTGGGTGACATGAGGATGGGACTAGCTAGCTAAGCTAATATTACTCAAGCGCTATTGTAAAACTACCCTTCAATATTTCATTACCGTTATGTATTGATATTCGCCACACTTATTGATCAGAAGTTTTTAATGGGTTATGTTTCAGTGAAAATCAAGGTTTCTTTATTGACACTTACCAGTCGCACAGCCGAAAAGTGGGTTGGTTCAGTAGCACCCTCGCAGCGTGATATTAATTTTTCACCCTTGTTATTGCCATCGTGGGAGGGGCGGGACATGACTTGAACTGAGCATTCTCTGATTGGGTGTTTTGTTGTCCAATCAGCACCTGCGTTGGCGTTGCTAAGGTGGAATGTAAGGTGGAATGTTCCCAAATCTGGCTTCAAAGCGTTGAATGGCAAATAGCGTTGATTTGGCCTCCATTCTATTTACTCTCAATGTGCTGTAACTAGCCTTCAGCGCGTGTTCGTTTTAGACAGTCGGACAATTTGTGACTTGCAATTGTTCTTTTTCTCTTGTGTTTGAGACTACTCTTCACTGGCTTTGTCGGTGTGTCGGTCACTTGGTTCAGACCTGTTGCTAGTGCCAGGCACCTGTCCACAAGAAACTTCGTGTGAAACTACTCATCGCATTGGGAAATCGCCTTGAACAAGTGAGTGAACAAAGTTTGGCTTAATGTGTCAAATCGGAGTTTTATTGTTGTTGAATTATTTCGTCTGCAGTCTTTTTGCCCGTTGTGTTCGTTTACATTGAGGCAGTTTTAAGATACCATTCGGTGGCTAACCCTCTGATTGCTAGTTACCTGATGGCTATGCTACCACCACTTCATCGAAGCGTGATAAGATATTATGCCAACAGGCGTTTGTTTGCTTCTACCACGTTGTTTTTTGGGGTAGCGACAACAGTGTAGAGCCTGTCATAAGAGAAACTCGCTGATATTGACGGCAGTCTCTACCGTAATTTGGCCTAATGTAATACCTAAGCATGTTCAAATTGTAGTTTGACCATAATTCACCGGTGAAAGAACGTCTTCCATCTTCGCCGCTTAATTTCATGACACGGTAGTGTCACCGTAATTATTCATTTTACCTTAGTTCTACCCTGTTGTGCAGATTGTTCCCAGACAAAGTGCTGTCTCGTGTCTATTACTAATGGAGCAATTGTGATCGGAGTGTTAGCAACGTCTTGGGACGCACAATGTTTGGTTGTTGCACTCGACTTTCATTGTCTTCAGCCGTTTAAAGTTTAGTTGTACATTTAATGACTTAAATAGTGGATGAATAATTATCAATAATCACATCACATTGGGAAATGGGTGTTCAGCATTTAGTTGGGTTGTGTTTGAGCGTGATGGAGACTGAAATGGTGACCCTTATGAATGTTAATGTAGCACTATAAGGCATGCAATGAAATTAATTCCTGTGACAACACGGTAATGAAATGTTTCAATTTATTTTTTCTTATAGATGTGTAAAATTGGCGACAACTACTGATGATTTGGAAGTGTAAGTATTGTTCTGTTTCCTACGACAAAAGAGCACTTCTATTTAAGCACTACAGGTTAAAACATGGTAGTTATGCGCGAACAGAACCATTCCCTTGTTTACATGATGATTGTCTGTGTACATTTAAGTCAATGAATGCACTGAAAGTTCACTTAACCCGCCATCACTCCAAATCTCTGGTGAAGCAACCAAGTGAATGTGCACCAGATAAGTTTTGCTGCCTATCATGTGGGTTTGCGGAGACTTGTTCTGAGACTGAGTACATGAAGCATTTGTACAATGCCCACTTAAAAGTAAAACATCAGGTCAGCTGTCCTTATAAAGGCTGCAATTTCAACAGCAATGTCTATGGCACATTTAAAACACACAAGAGCAGGTTTCACAAGGAGCAGGACTGGAGGTGTTTTAAGTCGGAGATCATTGGTTCATCTGGTGATGACGATGATGGTGAAAATGATTTGATCCAAGAGAACATGTCAGATGTTTCTGTTGATCTTGATGAGTTAGGTGAAGAAGGCAGTACAGTTGATGCTTGTGATTTAGCACATGATCTTGAGCACAACTTTGCTTGTCTGCTTTTAAAGTTACAAGCTGTTCTTCATGTACCAGAAAGCACTGTGCAAGAAATGGTACAGCGGCTTTGTGAACTTGACAAGATGTCAGAGCCACTGATGTGTAATAGAGTGAGGGATGTCCTAAAGAAATATTATGCTGATATAGATGAAACCATAGTCAAAGAGGTTACCAGTGCTGTGTCAGAGAGTAACATTTTGAGATTCTGTGCCAAGGATGGGCCCTTAGGGACCAGTAAAAGGAGAGCAGCGTATGTGCGTAGGGAGTTTGCACAGGTAAGTCCCATAGAATATGTTGTTGAAAAGGGCAAAAAAACATCGGCGTATGTCCCCATTATACCCATGCTCCAGAACATACTTAACAAACCTGACGTGCTGCAGAAAGCCATGTCAAAGGAAGTGCATGTCTCACAGGAATACAGATCATATAAAGATGGGCAGTACTTCAAGGAAAACACTCTACTTGCTACAGAGGAATTCACAATTGCACTTGGGCTTTATGTTGACGATTATGAGGTGGCTAATCCTATTGGTAGTTCAAAATTAAAACACAAAATGTGTGCTGTCTATTGGGTCATTGCAAATATACCGCCTAAATTCAGATCCGGTCTCAACACGATCAACCTGGCAATGTTGTGCAATACAACAACAGTAAAGCAGTGTGGCTATGCCAAAGTGCTGGAGCCCCTTTTACATGATCTGAAAACGCTAGAAGAAAATGGGGTTTTCCTTGAGAGACTTGGGGCGAGTGTGAAGGGCACAGTGCTGTACGTATGTGCTGATAATCTTGGTGCTCACTCTCTTGCAGGATTCCAGGAGAGCTTCATCGTCGACCGGTTTTGTCGTTTCTGTCTGGCAAGTAAGAGTCAATTGAGCAAGATTGAGGTGAGTTCTTCCCTCTTTGAGAGCCGAACCATAGACACACACGACACACATGTCAAAGAGGTGGAGGGTAACCCAGATATGACCCGAACCTACGGTGTCAAGTCAGCGTGTCCCTTAACTACAAATCTTGACTACTTCACTGGCTACCCTCCCGACATCATGCATGATGTCTTAGAAGGGATCGTTCCTATTGAATTGTCACTCTGTCTTAAAGACCTGATAGGCAAAGGATATTTCACGCTTGATGTATTGAATCAGTCTATCAGGCTCTTCAAATACTCATTTTCTGACAAAACAGACCGTCCCCAGTTTATTGGAAAGGGGTTTGCCTCCAGTCACACTATTGGTGGCAATGCACATGAGAACTGGTGCCTTATCAGGCTCTTGCCATTTCTCATTGGTCATGCTGTGCCTGAAGGTGATGATACTTGGCATATCTTAATGTTACTCAAAGATATTGTGGAATTGACTATGTCGCCAAGACACACTGAAGACACACTGCAATATCTGGAGTCTAAAATATCAGATCACAGAACAGCATTGCAGTTGAAATTTCCAGATTTTCGTCTGCGGCCAAAACATCACTTCATTGAACACTACCCCGAGCTCACAAGGAAATTTGGCCCCCTGCCTCATGTTTGGACAATGCGATTCGAGGGGAAACACAAGTTCTTCAAGGGGGCAATTCGCAATTCTAAAAATTTCAAGAATGTTGCCATGAGCCTTGCTACCAAACATCAAAAAGCAGTGACTTACCACCTTGACTCGGTCTCATATTTCAGACCATCAATTGAGCTTACAAAAGTAACTCCCCTTATACTTGCTGCGTTACCCCTGAATGTTCAGAGGGAAGTCATGGAAAGCACTGCAAACACAGGTTGCGCATTTGATGCATCATCAGTCTGTGTAGACAATGTTCAGTATCATCCGGGTATGATCCTCTCAACTGGTGCCTGTTCGGGTCTCCCAAGATTTGTTCAGATTCAAAAAATTGTAGCAGGCAACAAGAAAATTTGCTTCATTTGTCACAAAATGACAGCATGGTACTCTGAACATTTGCGATCCTATGAGCTTGAAGGTGGTGATATCCCTTCTATGTCTGTGGTTCAGCTCTCAGCGTTGAATGATGTCTTCCCACTATCAGCCTACAGAATTAATGGAAAGCTGATGGTAACACTGAAACAATATATTATTTGCTAAATCTCACTCACTCACTCACTCACTCACACACACACACACACACACACACACACACACACACACACACACACACACACACACACACGTATGTCTCTCCCTCTTGTGAGTGTATGCTCTTTTTCTCTCCCTCTTCCTTGCCCTTTCTCTCATCCTCTCACACGCACACTCTCCTTCTGTCTTGCAAGCTCTCACTCTTTCATTCTTGTGCATTTGTGCCCTCTCCCTCTTTCTTGTCAATCTGCTTAACCGCCTCTCACTCTCTCTCTTGCTTTCTGTCCCCTCCCTCAGATGGCTGCACAACCATTGATGCTACGGATTTTCGTTGACGAGAACGATGTCAGGAGGGTCACCACTACAAGGCCAGACACGGTCGAAGAGTTGGTGGTGTGGATAAAAAATTTCATACAAGCAAATTACAGCTTCGTTCTTCAATATGAAGATCCAGAGTTCAATTATGCCCTGTGCAATTTGACAAATCTTGCTGACTTGCCTGACAAGGCAACGGTCAAAATAATTCCAGTTGTTGAACTCCAACCAGTTGAACTGCAACCAGTGACACCAGAGACTGAACACAGTGATGCACTCAGTGAAGCTGACACTGAAATCCTATCATCTCCTGGGTCCTCCATGAGCACCAGAACATTGCAGTGGCCAGGGGAGTTTGAGATCCCGAAGTTCTCGGTTGATGTGGAGTACCGTCTTCGCCAAGGGAACCTGCTGTATCTCAGGGATGGAGCTAATCTGAAGGTGACCAAAGAACTTAAACATGACATTCTGCAAAAATTGGCTGAAACTATGTACACGTTTCAACCCTATCCGGACCCCGGAAACTTTGAAGAGGTTGCAAAAGCCTTAGTTCAGACTCATCCGTGTCTGAAAGAACGAGGTTCGTCTAGTGGCTTCGCTGGATGGGTCAATAGCCTGAAGTTCAAAATGGGCAACTACCGGACCAAACTCAGACAGATGGGACGACGTGACGTAACCATTAACAGCAGGAGGCGTGGCGGGATGTCTCCAGATGGTGAGCACCCTCGCAAGAACATCAAGAAAGCAAAGAAGGGGGAACTTAACTTCTTACCAGATTTCCCAGACGGGATGGACGAGGACAAGCTGGAGGAGCTCCGTCAGCATCTCGCACATGAAATGAAGAAGGCCCATCCGAGTACGGCCATTGTCAACAGGTACATGGACCTCACCTTTGCCTTGCGCCGGAAGGAAGCAGTCCACGACAAGCCACCAATTGCTGAAATATTGCACAGATGGCCTGCCCTATTCACAGAGAGTCAGGTATGACATTCAAAGTCAAATGTGTTCTGCTTTTAAATGTAGTTCTTGATATATTTTGGTTATTTGTGTTTAGTGTATTGTTGAAACGTCTCTTTAAATGTGAATGCTCTATTTTCTATGTTTCAGATTTGCTACGAGTTCAACAGAATCGTCGGCAAGAATCTCAGCATCAGTTTTTTGCAAGCCCTTGACCAGATCGCCCCCAACATGATTGAGATCTTCAAAAAGAAAACCGGTACCATGGGCCAGAAGCTGAATCAGATTATTCTAGAGGCAAAGGTAAGTTTTAGATCTGTCTATTTCATACTGTTTGTTTATCTCTATCTCATCTTGTTATCTTTCCATAATACTTTCCTCTATTTCTTTACACGTCTTAATTCCCATCATGCACGCTTTACTAAAAATAAAGGAAACACAAAAAACCCAACGCAGCTCCAAGTCTACAGATCCTGGCCACATTATTAGAATATCATGAAAATTTTGATTTATTTCCATAATTCCATTAATAATGTTTAACTAACTTTCTAAGGAAAACAAAAGCAGTAAAATAAGCATCAATGCAGCTATACCATGCGTTCTTGCCCACCTGAAGCACTTAACCTAATTGTTTGCCATGTGACTTTTGACACATCCCCTCAGACATGAGAGCTTTTGCAACAACAAAAAGGCCATTGTGTTCTAATTGAGTGTCTGCTTGTATAATTATACTTCATGATCACTATCAATCTTTTGTGTTCTATCTACCCTTTTCATGGTCATTCAGCAGCACTGGTCATCATTTATTTGGTGTTTTTGTTGTTGTTGTTGTTGTTGTTGTTGTTTTACTGTTTATGTCTACCATCCTCCAGACAACTACACCAACAGACATTAGGTGCCTGGTTCTACGTGGACTGCCAGTCATCTTGGGTGATGATCCAGGAGTCTTTTTTAGGACCAGCTCTGTAAGTATTTCAACTTCAGCCATTCATTTGAAATGAATTCTACCACGATCAATATTTAATGCATAACCAATACAATACAATTGAAAAACAAACTGAAACCTTTAAAGCAGCTCGGTTGCAGCACCCACATTGAATTTCAATATTGGGACTGAAGCTGTAGGCTTACCAGTGCATTACTTTACATTGCAGATGGGTCATTTCACGTGAAATCAGACACTTTGGGACCCGACCGACCCGGATTTCAATCATACTTTGTGTGCCTTTTTAGTAGCAAGGTAGCACCCCAGAACTGCATTGGTTTGAATCTGACACTAATATTAAGGGAGAAACAGACTAGGAAAGGTTCACGTGTGAGGGTAGGACACTATACATTCAGCCTTGAATATATCAGTCAGTGTTAGTCACAAAAAGATGCCTGTGGTGTTATTTGAAAGTTATTTTCTGGCTCTACATATTACACAATCAGCTTGGAATACAACAACTCTCAGAATATGAATTATGATAAATTGAAAAATTAAAAATTGAATATCTAAAAAAAACTATATTTTAAAATGGCCAGTTCCTTGTCCAAACGTAGCCGACAATGTCATTAGCAACACCTCAAATGCTGGTGTTCGGTTCTTTATTTATTTCAGAGAGAATTTGACTCACAAATATGGCATCATACAGACCACTTACTAATAATATGGTAATACCATAGTAGCATCACATGACAAAACAAAAATGGTCAGTTTCCATGGTCCCAGGTTTCAGAAACTAAGGCAGATGTCCATTTATACACACCAAATGATGGTATGTGAATGTTTGAACATTCCTTCTCTGTGTACCTGTGTCATCTTCCCTTTACCGTACTTTAAAGAGATAATCAATGGCTACACTCTCATTTTGTACTCTACCAGTGCATTTGAAGCAGCAGCTGTGTCTTTTGTAGATAATGTATAAGTACGTCCCGTTGCAGTTACAGGTTCCACTACCAGAAGCACATCCTGATGATCCATGACAAGTCTATCTGGTCTGAAGGGAAAAGTGAAGGATGGAGATGGTCCATGAGGATGCAGGAAGTTCAGTTTCACCTCTCCAGTGCTCGGCATACATTCCTCAACACATGCTAGCCACCAGTTGCCATCATATACAGGTACAACATACCCTTTGATGCTTGAAAATGTAACACATTCCTTTACTAAGCTCACTCTTTCAACTCTGCCTTCTCTGAATGCTGAAAATGGCCTAACTTCCACTGTGTCCATTGACAATGGGCAGAAGCTGTGTAGTTTTTGAGTACCTGGAATAGTTCTTGCAGATTCCAACCTTTTCAACAGGTTCTCAGCTTCATGATGGTACATCTCTGTTGTGGCAAACTGGCAATGGATGTTCTTGAGAGAGATGCACCATCATGAAGCTGAGAACCTGTTGAAGAGGTTTGAATCTGCAAGAACTATTCCAGGTACTCAAAAACTACACAGCTTCTGCCCATTGTCAATGGACATTAGGCCATTTTCCGCATTCAGAGAAGGAGTTGAAAGAGTGAGCTCAGTAAAGGAATGTGTTACATTTTCAAGCATCAAAGGGTATGTTGTAGCTGTATATGATGGCAACTGGTGGCTAGCATGTGTTGAGGAATATGCCTTCCCCAGTCAACAGGCAAAGTCGAGGGTCCCGGTTTACTGATGTTTTATTTGCACACTTCATTCATACACATGCAGACGTTGAAACACCGTAGAACTAAAAGAAGACAAACAAAAACAAATGCTAAATCATATGAACTCAAACACCAAAATAATAAGACATGAACAAAATCAAACTGACAAAAGACAAGTAACACATACCACTGTTCCCGCTTGTTGACTACGAAAGGATTTCATCACTTGGGTCACTCTTCTTCTCTTAAAGTGATACTTAAAACGCTTGCGCTTAACTTCACAAGCAAACTTGAACTTGAACGTGGAGCAACAAGCTCGCACGCTACCGCTTCCATTCAGAAAATCCCTAGCTTTACAAACGGGAAGTGACATATATCAAATTGTAAGACAGGACGACGTCAAAATAAAGGTACCATACAGAAACTCAAAATAACAGAAAAATAAAGTGCATATGGATGAACACAAAATAGAAATACATTATGGATTTATAAATGTTAAATATGAAAAGTACAAAAAATAAATATTTCTTTTATTTCCCTCTTGACCCTTTGTGAACACAAACACACTCCCACCATCACACTACGTGTGATTAATGGGCACAGACATTTCATGCATACAGTACTCATACACTCACACTCAGTCATTCACACTCTTAAAACGTAACCTTTAATTCTTTATTTTAAAACTACCTTAAAATCAAACTTGTGAATTGCTTAGTCACTTTCAAGTATTAAGATTGTCTTGTGTATGGGCCTTTCTAGGTAAACTGGCTTGTGAGTGCGTATGCCTTTACTGTTCAGTGTCTTACAAGTAAACAAGATACGTGATGACCTCTTGGAAGTATGGCTGGGTGTTTGACATGAGGATGGAGTGCTGCTTGTGTGAGTCTTCCTCCCACCCTCAAGATACCATGAGCATCGACAAATGGGCTGAGCTTGTACAGCCTGGTCGACTGATTGGCTTGCACATCTTTGTTTTGCTTTAGAGACCTTATTTCACCACTGAAGATCTCCTCTTGTACTTTCTGAATGATAAACATCTCAGCCTCATTCCTCTCCTCAAGTGTTGTTGAGTCTTCGCAACCTTTCTTCAGACCTTTAACACTCCTTGCACAGCGCTTGAGTCTCGCTATGGCCTGCACCGCTCGCCTCCAGTCAGAAAACTTCTCCAGCCTTTGCAGGAGAGACTTCTGCTCCTTGACCTTGATGGTATGGACTTGTGTTCTTTTGACCTCAGGGTCGGTATCAATTTCTTCCACTACAGACTCCTCCTGCTCCGAAAGTTCTTTCTCCCACAGGAAACTGGGTCCTGTGAACCAGTTGGAGTTTCCGAGATCTTTGGCACTAAGTCCACGTGAAGCATGGTCTGCTGGGTTAT
Organism: Engraulis encrasicolus; assembly: GCF_034702125.1. Taxonomy (NCBI): domain Eukaryota; kingdom Metazoa; phylum Chordata; class Actinopteri; order Clupeiformes; family Engraulidae; genus Engraulis; species Engraulis encrasicolus. The sequence goes on from NC_085870.1 coordinate 19,826,987, forward strand.
GCTCAGTTGCTACATATCGCCACTGCTTGGGCTGTGTGCTCGACTTAATCTGCTCCACTCTGTTGGCCACAAAGACATGGAACCTTCTTGCTTCATTGCTTATGTATCCAAGGACTACCTTGGAGTCCGTCCAGTAATACTCTTGCATTCCATCCAGGTCCAACTCTTTCTTGAGCAGCTTGCCGAGTCTGGTAGCCACAACAGCAGCTGAGAGCTCAAGTCTTGGAATGGTTGTTACTTTCGTCGGAGCAACCCTGGCTTTTCCCATAACCAGGCTACAGTGCACTTCGCCTGATACGGACACGACTCTTAAGTATGAACATACGCCGTAGCCCGTCTGGCTAGCGTCAGAAAAATTGTGTAGCTCATGCTGCTGTACCTCTTGAAAGTCTGGTGGCACATAGCAGCGGGGAATCTTCATGGCAGACAGGCCTGGGAGGTCTCGAAGCCATGCTTCCCAATGCGGCCTGAGGTCATCAGGAAGTGGTTCGTCCCAGCCCACCTTGTCTTGGCACATGCTTTGCAGTATCTTCTTCCCGACTAAAATGAAGGGTGCGACGAACCCCAGAGGGTCAAAAATTGAGGCCACCGTGGACAAAATTCCTCTTCTTGTCCTCTTCTTCTGCTTCACGATCACTCGGAACTGGAATGTGTCAGAGCTAATGCACCACTGTATCCCAAGGGCACGTTCGATCTTTGGTTCACCTAATGCCAGGTCAAGGTCAGCTGCACCTTCTGCGCATTCAGTCTTTGGAATCGTAGCAACCACCTTCTTGTTGTTTGAGATGAACTTGTGCAAGCGTAGCTTCCCAGAACTGCAGAGGTCTCTGGCCTCTCTCACCAGCTCGATGGCCTCTGCTTCTGTCTTCACACTCGCCAACCCATCATCGACGTAGAAGTTGCGTTGAACAAAGCTCACAGCAGCTTGACTGAACTTGTCTTGACCTTGGGTGGCCAGATGTTTCAGGCCAAAGTTTGCACATCCTGGAGAGGAGGCAGCTCCGAACAGGTGGACCCTGATTCGGAACACAGTTGGTGGACTTTCCAATTCACCATCTTCCCACCACAAAAAGCGGAGGTAGTCTTGGTCTTCTTGTGTGACATGAAACTGGTGGAACATGCGCTCCACGTCACACATGAACGCTACTTGCCCTTTGCGGAACCGACACAAGACACCCACAAGAGTATTTGTGAGGTCCGGGCCTGTCAGGAGATGTTCATTCAGGTAAGTTCCTTGAAATCTTGCAGAACAATCAAAAACTACTCTGATCTTTCCAGGCTTGTGAGGATGGTAAACGCCATGATGAGGGATATACCAGGCTGGCTGATTGCAAAGCTCTTGCTTAGGAACTCTTACTGCATCGCCTCTTGCAATTATATCACTCATAAAGGTCACATAGTCTTTGAGATAACGATCATCCTTCTTCAGCCGCTTCTTCAGGCAATTCAGTCTGTGTTCTGCACAAGCTTTATTATCTGGCAAAGTTGGTCTCTTTCCTTTGAACGGCAGTGGCATCTCATAGTGCCCATCTTCCCTTTGCTTGATGCCTTCCTTCAATCTTTTCAGAAACCTCACGTCTTCTTGGGACATGGGATCTTCTTCGCCGAGTCTCTCTGCAAAGTCGGACTCGAAGACTTTCACCATGTCTGCTGGACTAAGAATCTCCTTTACCTTGCTCCGCTGCACATAGTGGACCTCTGCCTTGAGTTTGTGAGAGGCTTTGCTGGTAGGTGCCACTTGCTTACAGATTATGCGATGACTGATGCCGATCTCATCCTCCAGGTCAGTGGCAAGGTTATTGTAGCCAATGATGCTCCAACCCAGAATTGACTTTTGAGCAAATGGCTGGCTTTCTCCGCCACTCAACACCTCTCTGGGGAGCAACACCTGGGGGCAGTTATATCCAATCAGTAATCCCACTTCACAGTCCAGCAGAGGAGGCATTTCATCAGCCAGGTGTTGGAGATGAGGCCAACTCCTTGCAGTGGCAGAGGTAGGTATGTGGGATCGATTTGCAGGTATGTACTCTCTGGTGTATGTAATGGGGAGTTTAACCCTTTCCCTTGACATCAAGCCTCTTATTTGCAAACCTTGCAACTTGCGACTGGAGACGACCTTAGTCTTAGATGTTATTGTGGAGATTCGAAGACTGACTGGTTCTTGTTTAATGTTCAGTCCATTGGCAACGTCCTTTAAAATGAAGGTGGTGTCACTTTGTGTGTCCAGTAAAGCGTACACCAAGATCTCATCATTTGGATTAGCTTGAGAGGAGACATAGACTGGAAGAATGGATGACGTATGAGTGCTTTTTTGGTCTTGAACAACCCTGAGGGATGTTGCTTCTGGCATCTCATTCTGAGTCCTTGGAGGAGCCACCTTGCCATGAACGACTTGTATTGCTTTTGGTTGCCTTTGATCTTGGTCCTTCCTTTCCCGCTCTGCATGCAAACAGGTTGGGTGACTTTTTCCACACTTCTCGCAGACACTCCGAGCAGTGCAGTTTTTAGAATTATGGCCAGGCTTGAGGCATCCGAAACACAATCTTTCTGATTGTACAAACTTCACTCTTTCTTCCACTGGGTTTTGCATAATCTTTCTACACTTATGAAGAGTGTGGCCATATCTCTTGCAGAATATGCATGTGTTTGGGCTTTCAGTGGAGCTAGTTGTAAAGGTCTTAGCAGCTGAACTGCGATTTCTTTGAAACTTTTGACTGTAGTCGTGTGGCTTGGATTGATCTTGCTCAACTGGCTTTATTGCTTGGAGGGAGGTGATTGGATTGCAGGCAATTTTAGCCTCTTTGTTTAAGAACTTAATAAAAGCTTTAAAATCAGGGAAAGCATTATGAGCTTCCTGGAACGTAGTGACGGTTCTGTTCCATCGTGAACTCAGCCACTCAGGCAACTTTGCTACTATTCTTTGATTTTCCACACAATCACTCAACACTTGTAGGCCTTGAACATGTGGCATGGCTGACCCCACGCTTGTCAGGAAATCAACGAAATCCCGGAGGTCTCTGCTGTCTTTGTTGGAAATTTTGTGCCATGCCTGTATTTTATCGCGATACGCCTTGCCTATGAGGAAGGAATTGCCAAAGCGTTCTTCCAATGTTTGCCAGGCAGCGTGGTAAGCCCTTTCAGTACCCACTAAAGAGTACCCTTCAATGGCCTTCTTCGCTTGACCCCCCACATATTTGCGTAAAAAGAAAAGTTTTTCTTGTATTGGAAGATTTTTTCGGTCTATCAGGGTTTGAAAGGATAGCTTCCAATCTGTGAATTGTAGGGGGTCGCCAAAGAAAACAGCAGGCTCGGGAATGGGGAGTCTATTTGCCGTTATGGCTTCAGCGAGAGTTTTCATGAGGTCATTAGAGGCTGCAGAGGAAGACATGACCACTGAAGGTGCGCTGGTGTGGGCAGTAAGAGCAGGTGGAAGCAAGTTTGTTGAAGAGGTTTTTTTTACAGTGTATGTTTCAGGCTGAGTAAGAGAGGTTGGGATATTTCCATGTTGGCTTTGAGGAGCAGCAGCAACTTCATCTTCATCAAAGATGCTTTCACTGTAAACTTTCAGCTTAGCTTGTGCCGCATTGTGTTCTTTCAGTCCCTCCAATCTCTCCACTTCCTTGACTTTCTCCTGGATTTTGTTTTTTCTTGCAGAACTTTCAGACACAAACTGAGCTCTTTTCTTTGCAAATTCTGCTTCCATTTGCTTTTCTTCCACTTCTCTCTCCGCAGTCCTTATTTTGTCCTCTGCCTCGAGCTCTCTTATTTCCTCCTCACACTGATGTTGCGTCTTCATTATTTTCAGCACTTCATGCGTTGCTGCCACTTCAGCAGCTGACTGTTGTTTTTTCACAGATGACTTGTGCGATGCTCTTTCTGATGCTCTGGAGATATGCATGGATCGTGCGGAGGTAATACTAGATACAGTGGCATTGAAAACTGATTCGGAGTCTGGCCACGGAATATCTTCTGGGTCGCCTTCTGAATTTATGAAACAGTGGGCCTTTTCATTGGCTGTCCTGGTGATTGCCAGACAAGCATCATTTCGCCTTCTGATCTCCAGGTCCGGGACAGCAATCAATCTGATTTTTTCATACACTTGGCTTAGTTCCATCACTGAGGCATTAATGGCATTAATGATTTCTTTAATAAATTCAGTATCTTCCTTGACTTTCAGAGACCTTTTCAAGCCATTTACATGGTACTTCCACCTTTTGTACATTCGTTCAAAGGTTTTAAGCAATTGGCTTAATTTTTCACTTTGCAGTGCTTTTCCTTTCTCTGAGAGGGTTCGTGTGCGGCTACCTCTTCTGACTTCAGGAACTTCAATTTGAGATTGAGGCTGACCTTGCTGAGCCCCCTCATCTTGTTCATTTGCTTCTTCATGTTCGGCAGGCACTAGAACATCCTCTTCTGGATTAGGAATAGTATCAACATTGGAGGGGGGTAATGTGGTGGTCTCTTGTGAATCCATCATGGTGGACTAGTGTTTGTAGTGTTTTGTATTAATAAAGCAGTGAGATAGGCCTACTTAAATTGAAGATGGGCTTAAATTTCTTATTATTTTCCTTTTAAAGATTTTTTTTTCCTTTAAGAAAAGTGCTTCAAAATTTAAATTGCTTCAACTTCATTCACACATCTTCCATTCAACCATTATGAACACAGCACATAAACACTGGTAACCATAACCCCTTTGTCAAACATGATACAAACACAGACATTTTCAAATAACCAAAATAGCCATCGTTTCAAAACCATTCAGTAGCAGTACAAAATGTCCATTGTTTCATTTCAGAAATTTCTTTCCTTTTTTTGTTTCCTTAAAAAGTCTTTAAATCGCAGACAATTCAGTTCACAAGAGAATGCTTTCTCAATGTCCACGACAACGCAGGGCAAATGAAAGAAAAAAAGCAGCATAACTTTTTACCTTGGAGCAGTTCGACTTCAAAGACCCGCGCCACTTCAAAGGCACGAATGCGAGACTTTACTTGCTTGCTCGCGCTGTAATTGTCCTCTTGCTTCGGAAACGCGGATCGAGTGCAGCCACCTTCCCGCGGAACAAAAGTCTCTTTTTTCGAATCCTTGGCGACCTCAAAACGCAGGTGTAGCCAGCCACTCTACTTGTCCTCTTCTTCACCGAAAGCTGTAGTGTTCTACTATGCCTTCCCCAGTCAACAGGCAAAGTCGAGGGTCCCGGTTTACTGATGTTTTATTTGCACACTTCATTCATACACATGCAGACGTTGAAACACCGTAGAACTAAAAGAAGACAAACAAAAACAAATGCTAAATCATATGAACTCAAACACCAAAATAATAAGACATGAACAAAATCAAACTGACAAAAGACAAGTAACACATACCACTGTTCCCGCTTGTTGACTACGAAAGGATTTCATCACTTGGGTCACTCTTCTTCTCTTAAAGTGATACTTAAAACGCTTGCGCTTAACTTCACAAGCAAACTTGAACTTGAACGTGGAGCAACAAGCTCGCACGCTACCGCTTCCATTCAGAAAATCCCTAGCTTTACAAACGGGAAGTGACATATATCAAATTGTAAGACAGGACGACGTCAAAATAAAGGTACCATACAGAAGCTCAAAATAACAGAAAAATAAAGTGCATATGGATGAACACAAAATAGAAACACATTATGGATTTATCAATGTTAAGTATGAAAAGTACAAAAAATAAATATTTCTTTTATTTCCCTCTTGACCCTTTGTGAACACAAACACAAGGAATGTATGCTGAGCACTGGAGAGGTGAAACTGAACTTCCTGCATCCTCATGGACCATCTCCATCCTTCACTTTTCCCTTCAGACCAGATAGACTTGCCATGGATCATCAGGATGTGCTTCTGGTAGTGGAACCTAACTGCAACGGGACGTACTTATACATTATCTACAAAAGACACAGCTGCTGCTTCAAATGCACTGGTAGAGCACAAAATGAGAGTGTAGCCATTGATTATCTCTTTAAAGTACGGTAAAGGGAAGATGACACAGGTACACAGAGAAGGAATGTTCAAACATTCACATACCATCATTTGGTGTGTATAAATGGACATCTGCCTTAGTTTCTGAAACCTGGGACCATGGAAACTGACCATTTTTGTTTTGTCATGTGATGCTACTATGGTATTACCATATTATTAGTAAGTGGTCTGTATGATGCCATATTTGTGAGTCAAATTCTCTCTGAAATGAATAAAGAACCGAACACCAGCATTTGAGGTGTTGCTAATGACATTGTCGACTACGTTTGGACAAGGAACTGGCCATTTTAAAATATAGTTTTTTTAGATATTCAATTTTTAATTTTTCAATTTATCATAATTCATATTCTGAGAGTTGTTGTATTCCAAGCTGATTGTGTAATATGTAGAGATATGTAGAGCCAGAAAAGAGCTTTCAAACAATACCACAGGCATCTTTTTGTGACTAACACTGACTGATATATTCAAGGCTGAATGTATAGTGTCCTACCCTCACACGTGAACCTTTCCTAGTCTGTTTCTCCCTTAATATTAGTGTCAGATTCAAACCAATGCAGTTCTGGGTAAGGCTGTGTTCAAAAAATCGATCCACGATCCAATATCGATTCACGTCCGAAAAATCCGATATCGATCCAAAACTTTGTGGATCGATCTTTTTTTGCGGAGGCCCATCCCTATATTCTCAACCGCGTCGGAAGCTCTCTTCAACATAGGCCTACACACTCATGCACAAATACACGGGGGCTTTTCCTGACAGTAGTGGCAGTTTTTACTTTCGACTATTCATGGATTTATTTTATGCATAGTGCAACCTTCCCGCGGCCCGCCAGGAGCTACATTACACCGCTTTCAGAAATTCCAGCAGTTGCGTTGCGCAGCATTGTTGTTATTTCGTCTGTCAAAGTTATAACAGCCAGAAGAACTTTGTCTGCGTTAACACGGGGCATTTCGTGTGTAACACGCTATAATAGGTTCAAATACATTTCCGAGTAGTGTTATTGACAAAAAACACGAACCCAAAATGCCATGTGATTGAATATCGGCTACACGCACTGTTCCATTCATTTGAAACCTAAAAATGCCGTCGCTTCTTCTTTTAATAACAGCGAAGGAAGACACTTTGAGTTGGGATGGAGTGACGAGTTTTAATTGGATGACAAAGTAGATGATTTGTAGGCTGTTGAAATTAGGAGAAATTATTATCCCCGCCTTCTAACTTAACCTCCGAATGCGAGGATGGCAAGGGAGACGAAAGGGTGCTTTTCACATTCACACGCGTGCACAAGCATGCACCCATACAGATAAGAGAGCGTGGTGGGAAAGGATCAAATTACTGAGATTAACAGCTGCGTTACGTTAACTGCTTCTGAATTTCTTTATTTATTTGCGTCAAAGCGATTTTTAGTGCCCATCTCCACGGTTGACTGAGAAATATCCAAATATCCATCTGATGCTCTAAAGCAGCATCAGATTTCAGCGATATCTCTTCTCAGCGCTAGATTACCAGTGCGACATCCACTAATAATGTCCCATTACACAGACAACCTATAATCAATCTACAATATCAAACGTTTGCATAAAAACACTTCCTCACCACTTTCCCACCGTCAACACTCAACGCCCACCCACCAGAGGGAAGCGCACGGTCTCCCTGACCTGTCAATCAAACGGTCTGTCTGCGTGTGTTCTATAGGCCAATGCTATGCTGTGGTTTCGTCTGTAGCAGTATGTGTTACTGAGAGATTATATTGGCGGTTTATGGATTGTTATTTATATTAATTAGGCTATTTAGGTTCATCATGCATAGTCTGTTGAATGCCATGGTGTAGGCCTAAGGCATTTATTTATTGCATTTATTAAATGTATTTAGGCCTACCACCTTTCTTTCTCATACCAAGTTTCCCACCTCTATCATACCAAGGTAGGCCTATATCATGTTTGTATTGGCTGCTGAAGCTGATATAGGCCTATATGTTTTTATAGGCCATATACATTCATATAGCCTAGTTTTATGCATCATTACATTACACTACACTCACTACACTCATATGATGCTTTTTGTAGTTGTTAAAAGATGCATGAATGGGTTAAAGTGACAATCCAACAATACAATAGATCGATATCGAATCGGATCGAATCGAATCGTGAATCGAATCGAATCGTGGCCCTCTGGATCGAAATCGAATCGATCCAGCAAATCTGGATCGATTCCCAGCCCTAGTTCTGGGGTGCTACCTTGCTACTAAAAAGGCACACCAAGTATGATTGAAATCCGGATCGGTCGGGTCCCAAAGCGTCTGATTTCACGTGAAATGACCCAGATACATTCTAAGCCAATTTTGTGTGTTCGATCGGATTCAGGCCTCTGGTTTGGCCATTTCATAACCTCAATCTTATTCTGGTAGAGCCATTATTTTCTTTTCTTGCATAGTGTCATTGACATGCTGAAAGATGAAGCTCCTGTTCATGTTGCGCTTTCTAACAGAAGGCCAAAAGGCAACACAGCTTGTTCATAATTTCCATCAATTATTGGACCAAGTCCCCAGTTCCAAAGATAAAAAAGGAACTTT
>NC_085870.1:19840558-19855558 GCF_034702125.1 Engraulis encrasicolus
TACACTGCTGAAAGTGATCCAGTACCATTGTTCATTTCACTGCTCATAGTGATCCAGGACAGGTTAAAGTTGGCAGAAATGGCTATTCAAATCAGGGTGGAAATAGCAAAAATGGCTATTCACACCCTGTTAAAATTGGTAGAAATTGCAATGGCTATTCACATGCGTGTGCAAAAAATAACAATAATTATTCACTCCAGGTTGCTATATTCACACCCGGGTGCAAAAAGCAAAATATGCTATTCACACCCAATAATGGCAAAAATGGCTATTCACATCCGGATCAAATAGCAACAATGGCTATTCACACCTGGGTGCAAATAGCAGAAATTGCTATTCACATCCAGTTAATAGATCATCTGTGCTTGATCAGATGTAAGATGACATGTTTACAGATGACTATTTCTAACAAAAGGGAAAGGAGATGCTTTTGAATTGACTATGGTAGAACTGGCCCTGACAGCAATCGATATACAGTATACACCCCATTACTTCTCATGCTGAGTGCTGTCAGGAGGACTGAACGACTACAGTAGTGTCCTATTTCAAATGAACTGGACTCAGCAACTGTAATATTTCTGTTTCTCCTGTTTCTTTTTAAAAATATATGTTTAGGGCAATTGTATGGCCTTTATTTGATGTTGCGTAAATTATTTGAGCGAGAGAGAGAGAGAGAGAGAGAGAGAGAGAGAGAGAGAGAGAGAGAGAGAGAGAGAGAGAGAGAGAGAGAGAGAGAGAGAGAGAGAGAGAGAGAGAGAGAGAGAGGTTGGGTTGGGAAATGAACCGGGAGAGATTCGATTTTTCAACAACTGAAGAATCGCATCTCCCTTTTCACACAATTCTTTCACTTCTCTACTTTTCTTCTTCATTTGAAGTTCCATTGGTTAAGCCCATAGCAACACCTCTGTATATCCTCATTCCGCCAGCTTTTGGGGCACAGGGGTGATGCAAGGCTGGAAAAAGCAGCCTAATCCTGAAGACCTCTTGTCCATGTCACATACTGTAGATACACTATCATTCACCTTGTTGGATGCAGAGGCGATGGACACACTGAAGGGTGACAGCCTACATTAATGTGATAATCTAAGTGTGTGATGTGAAATTAAATGAGTTCCAGTTATTGAGTAAGGCTGGATAACACAGCTTAATCCCACAAACCTCTTGCTCTGACAGGAGGCCATCGCAGACCATAATGGCCTGCATTATTATTAGTGTACTGGGGTTGGGCAGTTTCATCTTCACGGGCCAAGAAAAATGTTTTGCAGCAGTTCTAAACGGATTAGGACTATATCATGTTTTTATAGACTTTTATGGCCATCCTTGTCGCTGGGGCATATAGAAAGTGTCAGAGTTGCTGCCGAGGATGTGAAATGAAACTGTATTATGGTGTCATGCTGGACTCTAACGCATGGCCATAATTCAGCGCTCTCAAGTCTAGGTCTTTGGGAGTGAGACTCACTCATTTCGGCCCTTTCTCACTCTCACGCCACACTTTGTATTGCTCACTCTGAAAGATAGACACCATAAAGCCCATTTGTTTTTTTCCAGCATTTTCACTGTGTGCTAAATTTAAACGTATTGGTCTTGGGGGGAATGAAATATAATATTGAAATTTAATATCATTTTCGAAGGGGCCTCATTGGCTTCCCTGCATTTCATTTAAAGGGTCACTGTGCAGGAAATGGTCAAAAAAGGTTGGCTACTGCAACTGTTGCTCATTGAAACTGGGCTGCCTATTGCCAAATGTGATCTTTACATGAAAGTTTATAAAGTAATAAACAAATATTTTCTAGTATGGTCCAACTAAAGTAATTTTTGCAGCTAAAAATGGCTATATTTGGAAATTCAAAATGGTGGACCATGGAGAAGATCCCCCTTCATGTATGAAAAGTGCAATTTTTCCAGTCATAATGAATTCTTAGAATTTGATGCTGGTGGTAAGTATTCATGAAAAAGGTAACATTAGTGAATGGGCAGCATGAATTCTGGAAATAAACAACTAAAAATCTCACACAGTGTCCCTTTAAGTGAGAAGAATGGCTGTAGCCAATCAGAACACTATTGCACAGATCAAGAAGCCAAACCTGATCTGTTGAGCACAGCTCAGTGTGTCCAAAATCACACTTCCACTTTAGTGTTATGATACTTCTGAACCGTTCATTAGAGCAGAATCAGGCAGGAGGAAAGAGTATGCTTTGTACCAGTAAAGCATTGATGAGAAATAAGAGGTGGGTGGCTGGGCTAGTGCTGCCACATATGATGTACTTTTTATGAATGATGTAACCACACAACAATAAACAACTGTATTGTTGTGCTGTGAACTCGCCCATATAGCCTGATTATCATCGACTTTCAAATCTCTTCAAGAGTCTGACCAAGAGCATAGTTGACTCGCCTCCCTTGGTTTGCTATTGGTTGTTTGCTTCCTGACAAAGTGGGAGGAATTCCTGATTTTTCGGGAGCTCAGAAAGTACTTTGCTTTACTTTGCTCTTGACCTTAGTAGCAACGCTGAAGGTGTTGCGTCACTAGGAGGGCACGGCCTGGCTACCGCCCATATGCCCATATAGCAAGTACAGCACTAAGCTTTAGAAGAAGAGGATGCAGTTTTTTTATGAGCAATGAAACTTTGTTATGGTGTCACTGCCAGCATGCGGTCCTCATTCCCTAAAATCATCTTTGCGAGTGTGACGCAATAAGGCATGCACGCCTAGGCCTATATTTTAACATGAAAGTTCAGTTAATATCCCAATTGTGACATAATGTTAAAACAGCACTGAATGTTGTTCAGGAGAACCAGGGCTGTGTCTGACAAGAAAATTAGCAAAGGGGATATGAAGACTTTTCATCTTTGAAGCACCAAAAAGAAGTCCAGCTGCTTTCAACCTGGTTTTGAAGAGTGAGGCTTTGAGGTGTCAGTCGGAAGGCGGAGAGGAGAGGCACGATGGGGATCAGCGTTGTCCCGAACTGGGCTGGACCAGTGCAGCTCTTTTGATGTTATCAAAGATTTTCAATATGGTGAACCGAGATAAAGCACAGGCTACTACGTGTCATTGATGCAAGTCGAATCAACTCCCTTTCGGAACAACTTCTTTTCCATTGAAGTCCATTCATTGCCCTTGTCCCTTACTCTCCTAAATAGGCATGGCTAAAGGCTGAGGGCCTTAAAGGTAAACTGTTTAAGATTTTTAGTTGTTTGTTCCCAGAATTCATGCTGCCCATGTTAGGTTCAAACCCTTAACATTTGTAAATATGAAACACCTGAAATGAAAGACACAGAGAATCCTTAATTAAGTTTCAAACCGGCTTGGAGAGCGGATGGGGAGAACCGTCAGCTACCATTTTCCCCACTCGTTCTAAACGATGTAATAGCCATAAGTCATATTTATTGAAGGATTTTCCCTGATAACAATTATCTCTATCCGCTAAGGGGAAAAGGGGGCGTACCCGGATAGAGATTAATTCATTCACACACACACACACACACACACAAACACACGAACACACTAGCCAGGCTGCGCCCTCCTAGTGACGCAACACCTTCGGCGGCGCTGCAGATCGAATCTCGATTGCAAGTCTATGATAATCAGGCAAGGAACACACAGTCCTTGGCCTGCCATGTGGAGATGCAACTCTGTTGTTTGGGCATTCCATTGTTCTGGTACAGATAAAGTCCTCGCACAGTCCAGTAATCTTCTGCAGCCTTGAATAGGAATTCTTGAATGCGAAAGGGCACATTTGTGCCACGGCAACATGTTTGCTCTCATATAGAATAAAATACAGTTCCAACATTTCCCCCTGTTTATTCTATATAGAGACAAACATTAACATCATCCAGTGATCACTTCAAATGATTTTTTCTTTAAATAGGTACACTTAGAGGCCCCGAGCATAATCCCCTGGGTCAGGGAACAGATCAGGGACCTGGATGGAATCGTCAGATTGGTGTGGAGGCTCATGGTCTCCACCAACAACATCATCATAGTGTCATCGACATCACTATCCTGTCTAGTTAGAAGAGCATATAGGTTTGACATTTTTTCTTCCATTTGTGCAATGGCAGTGGTACTAAATCTGGTGCACAACACTCTAATACAAGGAATACAACAACATCCACATAACGTGAGGATCGCCGCAAATATTGCAATAGACATGATTATGGACGCTGCCAACTGTCTGTATTTGCCAACATGTCAGAGAAACCATCCCACACTGAAGTGTCGACCCTGGAGTGGTCTTTCATTTTCTTTTTGGTTGAGGGATCCCAATCCCTCTATCGCCCTGGTGACACTTTCGTCAGCTGCCGTATTGTTCGGTATGAAGGAACAACATTGATAACCAAAAATAGAGCACACACTCCTATCGGCCAAAAGCATATCAACCGCAATACGAGATTGGAATGCGATTAGGCAGGTTGCCTTCAGTTGTTCATGGATGGCCCTGAACTCGAATTCAGTTTTGTTGCCCAGCGCCTGCACATTTATAGTGGATGTTGTTCATTCTGTCCACATTTTTGTTTATAGTACACCACCAACATACAAATGATTCAAACCCTGATGCAATTTGATTCCACATTGTAGCTCTCTTATGTTTGTTTTAGGTTAGGTTAAGGGGTGAAGTTTCAGAACAAGGTTTCATTTAACATGTGCCCTATACACATATTTGTTTGATGCACTGATTAATCCTAAAATATCTCTCCTGTTTGAGACATGTGCCATCCACATGACTCAATAAGACTTAAGTAATTTCCGAAACAGACTTTGAGCACAGTAAATGATGAGAAGTAAACATCTTCCAACACCCTCCAGTTCATAGGTGCATGAGTGATTCTACGATTCCCCTACGCTTTTGGCAAAAGCAAAAAGTCAATTATCAGTAGGCCTATTTTTTTTCCAACTAAATGACCTAGATGTTTACATAGTGCCAAACAAACAAATTGCCAAGCTTAATCTTAATAGTTAGTGGAATTGGCAAATCAAATCCACGGACTTAAAAGTGTAGCCGAATCAGAGAATCACTCGCATAGCCTACATCAAGGCAGGCTTTTTCAAACATTTGTTTAAAAAAAATAAAATAATAAGCTCTCAGAAGTCAACTCATCCACACACAGACATTAGTGTGGAGGAGGTGCGCAGTTGTAACAGATTAGAGAGCATTATCATAGAGAAGAAACAAAAAATGTTTTGTTAGTTTAGACAAAACAAAACCCAAAGCCGCCCAACCATTCTCTCATAATCTATAATCAAAATAAAATAGATAGCTCTACATTCCCGGGGAACAACAATTTATCAAGAGCAAAATTATGAAAAAGAAAATTACTCTGGACAGTATCTGACTATTGTGGCTCACGTTTACATTAGAGTTCCTTACAGAATAGGCGATAAACGCAAACTGACAAAATGTGGTGTTGACCACATAGTTCATCCAATATAGAATGTAGAAGAAACATTAAGCATGCCGTACAAAATGACTATACCCATAGTATTGGCTGTCTTTACATGATAGTTAGGCCTGCATAAATCACTTTGTAACAGAACTGAAATATATTGGCATGCAGTCCTCACTGCCCTTTTGTCATGAGGTCATGGTGATATAGGGGCCTAGCCCAACTCCTGCCAATAATGTCAGTACCTTCAAAAAATGTATTTTGTAAAAATAAAAAATTGAGTATGAGTAATAATTGAGAATCCAAAAATATTTGAGAATCCTACTTTCTCACACCATTCCAAAGTTTCACTGTCATCACCCAGACATACAGATCACTAGATCAACCAATCAAAATGTAAGAGATAAAAAGAAAGAAAACACAACTGCCATTGTAAAATACGCAACTTTTTTTTTTTTTAGTTCTTATTGTCTTTTCAGTGACAAACAGGTGGTTTAGCATACACTGTTGGAGGTCTCAATATTAAGTGTCTTTCTGTCTCTGCCACAGAAATTTGCATGTTTATAGTTGGGCCTGCTGTGTCTGATAAGGGTTGCCTGCAGAAGACCTTGGGCTACTTAGAGAGAGCCTCTGAGCCTTTTAATATCTATCCGAGCTAATGAAAACATCTACACATAGGACACTGTTATCTTTGCTGGGGTGATTTTGTCAAGCGTCTCTGTGTATTCAGAGTCTAGTTTATCAGAGTCAACATTGTGCTCCAGTCATTAAAATAAACCATTAAAATTAAAATTATTAATTCATTAAAATTAAACCAAACCCATGATCCATTGATCAATAACTCATCAAAATAGAACATAATAAGGCAAGAAATTCGATGAAATAAAACAAAGAAATAAGTCATAGTTAAACGTCAATCAAAACAAAATGACAACCTAAATTTCTAGAAATGTTCAGCACATGTGACCTAACTCTCAGACCAGGTCCAAATTAGGTTTACTCACAGCACCTTTGGGCCATCAAATAACGCCTGCGTTATTTCAAGATCTCAAACCCATTGTTCTTTTAAAAAAAATAAAAATAAATAAGAACAAGGAGAAAGCTTCATCTATTCTTTAGAAGAAACAAAGACATTTTGGTACTGTAAATCATGAAAGCAAACTCTTTTGCAACTACACTACACTACCATGACAGTGCACGGGGCCTTTAGTAATACATTATGACTTGGTCATTGCCATTCTGGTAACAGCTAATTTATAATGCCGTGTCTTAAAGGCTTAAACATTAACATGTTAACTTTCAATTGAAAATAGTAAAGAAACAACATAACTCCACAACCCTGTTTTCTCCTAATCAAAAATAAATGGGTAAGAATGTGTGGAAAAACAAAATCATGACAAAATCCTACACCTCAAAGTTGAATTGTAGAATAAAATAAAAGGCTTATTCTTATTTTAAAAATGTTGTTTCAACATGTGCACTCCCAAGCTCCAGCTAACTCTGAACACAATAGAGTACCTTCACTAAACACTCAAAAAAAATTCTTCCACTCTCAGACATATTTAGGCACTCACTCCACAGATACACACGTACACTCCACAGACACATATACAATCTTTCTCACACACACAGTGGGGTGTCCCACTAGGACAATTCATACAACAAATAGGGCCCACACAGACAGACAAACAGATATCCATATTACTTGCCTTGTATGACACAGTGTTATAAAATACAATTATTATTATTATTATTATTACTATTATTATTATTATATGGTAGGCTATCTGAGACATTAACTGCTCAGTGAGTAATCCAAATGGCTGTCATTTGCTTTTTTTTTTAGCACCAGAGTCACAGAGGAAACGTACGGGGGTCCCTTTGACCAGAAGGGTAATTTCAGGTCTAATTTTTTCTTGGTAAACCAATCCCTCTAAGTTTAGAACGACGTCTACCTCTTCCACATCCCCGTCCGTTTCCTCATTATCATCAAACCAGTCATCGGCCGAGGGGCCATGCCCGTACGGTCGATACTGGTGCTCTCGGTCTAGTCAGGAATTTTGGTGTTGGCCTCGACGTTGGCCGTGATAGTTTTGGTGTTCATTGTAGTGTTCCTGTTGGCCCTGCTGGCCAGGCCATAAATGTTAGGTTTGTTGTAGACAAATTTCCATTAAACCCATAGTTTTTTACCCAGTAACACAGCGGTGCTACTGCACTAGGATTTTCTCTATGCACAATTTTCCAGTCCTTGCATTGCATTTCAGCAAGGAACTTTTCACTTATTTTGCTGTTACTGCCCCCCATTTTGTCTCTATGAATTTAGTCCAACGTCACAACACCTACAGTGCCTCTATTGTTGGATACACTTTTCAACAAGATAGCGATCAACGATCGTTTGTGGTAAGATTCACTTCAACCTCACAGGTGGAATCTTCTTGCATACAGGCTTCCACAAAGACTCGCTATTTGAACCTTGTTGTATTGGTATGAAACGTATTACCGAGTGGTAATACGAATCCTTTCACGCACGCTTTCTCTCAACGCAGAGAACACAGAATTTAAACTAGTTTCTCGTACTAGGGGAGTCTGCCCTCCCTTTACGTTTACCTGATAGAGTCTAGAATTGTCAGGGTTTTGTCTTCTCTTATTTTACCGTCTTTTCATTCAATCCTTTTTAAATAAAAATAAAAATGTAGGCCTACTCACGATTCTCTGGTCTTTTCAAGATTCCCGTCAACCGTCGGATCCCAGCCTGCGAGGGAGAGACCAGTCCCGGAAACGGGTCTTAGTGCTGTGGCCACAGACTTTCCTGGTTCCCTCCTCGCGTGCTGGAATCGTCGGGTATCTTGGGATCCGGTTCTGAAGGACCAAGTAAATGTTAGGTTCAAACCCTTAACATTTGTAAATATGAAACACCTGAAATGAAAGACACAGAGAATCCTTAATTAAGTTTCAAACCGGCTTGGAGAGCGGATGGGGAGAACCGTCAGCTACCATTTTCCCCACTCGTTCTAAACGATGTAATAGCCATAAGTCATATTTATTGAAGGATTTTCCCTGATAACAATTATCTCTATCCGCTAAGGGGAAAAGGGGGCGTACCCGGATAGAGATTAATTCATTCACACACACACACACACACACACAAACACACGAACACACTAGCCAGGCTGCGCCCTCCTAGTGACGCAACACCTTCGGCGGCGCTGCAGATCGAATCTCGATTGCAAGTCTATGATAATCAGGCAAGGAACACACAGTCCTTGGCCTGCCATGTGGAGATGCAACTCTGTTGTTTGGGCATTCCATTGTTCTGGTACAGATAAAGTCCTCGCACAGTCCAGTAATCTTCTGCAGCCTTGAATAGGAATTCTTGAATGCGAAAGGGCACATTTGTGCCACGGCAACATGTTTGCTCTCATATAGAATAAAATACAGTTCCAACAGCCCATTCACAAATGTTACCTTTTTCATGAATATATACCACCGCCATCAAATTCTAAGTATTCATTATGACTGAGAAAATTACACTTTTCATACATGAAAAAGGGGATCTTCTCCATGGTCCGCCATTTTGAATTTCAAGAAATCTTTAGCTGGAAAAACTTATTTTACTTTGATCATGCTTGTAAATATTGGCTTATTATGTTGTAAATATTCATGAAAAGATCAAATTTCTCAGTAGAGAGTCCAATTTCAGTGAACAGCATAATTGCAATATACTCTGGCCACATCCTACAGAGTGCAGCTGTCATCTCTGATGTTGTCACACGACAAGTGATAATGTAAACCTGCCACCAACGGTATAGTTTGCATGGGTAAGAGCAGGTATGTTAAGATACAGCATTATGAATTTGCTGTTGCCAGAATGGCAATGACCAAGATGTGCATTACTTAAGTTCCTGTGTTATGTCATAGTAGTGAGTATGATAGTTAACTTTTCAATGACTATTACAGTGTTCCATTGGTAGAACATCATGTGTTATGGGGCAACGGTCCACAAGAAGAGGCGATATGGAACACTGTATTGTGTAGGCCTACTGTAGTTTGGCGGAGGTAATAGGCCCCAAATCCCTCTTTGCATATAGGGCACCAAATACCTTGAAACGGCCCTGCTGATGTCAAACAGCATCAGCACCAGTCCACTGATGTCTGAACACACCTCAGCATCAGGACCGGTCCACTGATGTGTGAGAACACCTCAGCATCAGGACCGGTCCATTGATGTCTGAGCACACACAGACCGGTCGACTGATGTCCGGTGCCTTCACTGTGCTGCATTTCAGCTGTGTCCTTGTGGTCCCTGGTAACATCCATCTTATCTCAGTTGGGGATGCTTTCACAACGCAGCCAAAATCACTCCCTACTGCTGAGCCCAAAGTCATGGTCTGTGAGTCATGGTCTCTGCTAAGCTGTAGGACAGTTTGAAATAAAGGCAGAGAGGGCGGGAGGGAGGGAGGGAGAGAGAGAGAGAGAGAGAGAGACAGACAGACAGACAGACAGACATACAGACAGGGGGGGTGATAAAGAGAAAGAGAGAGACAGAGAAAGTGTGTGTGTGTGTGTGCGTGCGTGCGCGTCTGTGTTTGCAAGCTTGTCTGTGTGTGCGTGTGAGTGCGTACGTGTGTCTAAGCCGTGTGTAGCCAGTAACCATGGCTAGTCCCGCAGTAGACCGTGCCTGCAATCTGCAAGCACACAGATGTGAAGTGACAGGGGCCATGTAAGTGATCAGATTATTTATAACACACCACACGCACGGCCATTTGCGTCCTTCTCTCCACAGAAGAGAATCGAGAGAGAGAGAGAGAGAGAGAGAGAGAGAGAGAGACAAAAATGTACAAATTATATGGATTGCTTTATCAGTACCAAAGCTCTTGTCATGCCAATAAAGCACTCTGAATCTTTATTCTTTTATCTTGATCGAGAGAGACAGAGAAAGAGAGGGAAAAAGAGAGAGAGAAAGAGAGAGAGACAGAGAGAGAGGGATGCACAGAGGCATGAAAAGCATCATGGCTCAGAAGCTGAACAGCAGCTGCTTAACATGATCAAATCAATTACGTATAAGACTCATTTGTTTTCCACGCCCTGTGCCTGCTGTCTATGTATTAAAACATTCTTATGTAAGATCATCAGTCTGTGCGTAACGTACAGTACATTATGTGCAGTTCAGTCTCTGTGCCTTCCATGTGTGTGTGTGTGTGTGTGTGTGTGTGTGTGTGTGTGTGTGTGTGTGTGTGTGTGTGTGTGTGTGTGTGTGTGTGTGTGTGTGTGTGTGTGTGTGTGTGTGTGTGTGTGTGTGTGTGTGTGTGTGTGTGTGTGTGTGTGTGTGCGCGTGTGCGCGTGTGCGCGTGTGCGTGTGGAGTTCCGTCTCTGTTCCCTCCATGCCTTGGCATGTCACTGCACTGACAAGATGTCTGACTCACACTTCTGATAAGACAAATGACATGTCGCGCAAATGAGGAACTAAGTCGTGCTGTTCTAAAGTGGATATAAACTGCTCATCAGGTCTTCGAATCGTGACACATCTGAGCTGCAAAGGCATACAAAATCACGACTAAAATGCTGAATGCAAATTCCTAGGGCAGTGTTTCCCAACCTTTCTAGTCCTGTGTACCCCCTAAAACATTTTTTCATATGATCATTATCCCTCTCATTACCCCGCTCTATATCTGTTCCTCAATCCCAATGTGACTACACTCATATACGTACAGTATTTGTTATTATTAACCCCTGAGGTGTGCTCGCGTACCCCTAGTGGTACACGTACCCCTGGTTGGGAAACATTGTTCTAGGCCATGGGCCCTGCCAGTCAATTTCTGGCTATTCTAGACTCGTTTTACATTGCATTACATACAGTCGACACATTTATAAAAATCAGCTTTCAGTTATTGGTTACAGTGCCAGAGCTATGTGGAGTTTAGGGGCCTTTCTCAAGGGTAATTCAGCCAAAGATGAGGGTGGAATAAAGGTAGAATGTAAAGGTAGAATTCGAACCTGCAACCTTCTAAACTTAAGACCAACCCCTTAATCATCACTTATTTATTGGAATACAGCATCCGCGTGTATTTTAGGCAAAACTAGCCCTCCTCTGAGACCCTTTAGTGCAGGGGTGGGGAACCTATGTCTCGAGGGCCGTTTGCGGCCCTTGAGGCCGTTTTATCCGGTCCCCGATATCATTTTAATGTTATGCAACTTCACATGAAATATGACATATTTTGTAAAGGAATCTTAGAAATTACCTACATTTCCAATGCAATTAAGTTATATTCAGGGGACCTAGAGAAGATGGGGATTGTTTTAAAGGTGTCTACCTTCAATATAGGCCTAAAGTGCATGGGGAAATCCTGATATGTGTTCAAAGTACGGCCCTCTGAGGACTTTTATGACCCTTGTAGGAATTTGAAGTGGCCCCTCGAATGAAAAAGGTTCCTCACCCCTGCTTTAGTGCCTTAGGCCTACTCTAAGCAGTTGTTGGACGTCTGTACATCACTGATGCCCATATAGTGTGTGTCCTGTGTATCCTTGAACAGAGTGGCCACCCTTGTCCTTCCCTTTTACTAAATTGCATTTTGTGTGTGATGGAGAAAGCTTTGTTTTATTCCAATGGTCACAACAAAGTTGACAAGTGAGCAAATTGTACCCTGCAATTTTTTTTCCTCCTGGTCATTATGAGCGCCATCCACCTCAGTATTCATGACAGCACAATGCTGCCCTCTGCTGCCATATGCCAGGCATGACAACTCAGTCCTCACCCAATCTGCATACGTGACCGTTTACCACTACCGACACCACACAGGAGGGCAGCACCTGGCGGCAGATCTCCACTGCTTTTTTCTCAGAAGGCTCGGGCACAGGGGCGCCGCTAAACATTTTGGGCCCTATGAAAGATACACATTTTGGGCCTCCAAAATGTCAAATTATGTTATCAGCATCCTTCCAGGGGCCCTCTCAGTGCTGTCGGGCCCTTAGAATCTGTAACACCTTTCCCCCCCTCTCGGCACCCATGCTCGGGCAGCTCAGGCTCTGGTTATGAATATTTATGAACGTCTGTGAATTTAAATCATGCATACTGAAGCCTTAGTCGGTCCTGAGGATATGATCATTGTTCCATTATAAATGGGCTCAGAGAGACACCTTTTGTGAGCAAGGACAAGTGCTGTTGAGATGAAAGGGTCTGTCTAGTATGGGCTAGTTCATGGAACTGACAGACAGACAGACAGACAGACAGACAGACACAGACACATAGAGCACCTGCAAAACTTCAGGAAATTCAGGCAGCGAGTGCACAGCTGCTGGGGTCAGGCAGCAGGAGGAAGGTATTTGAGGCTACCCGCTTTGTGAAAAGGCTCAGAGCTGTTATTTTTTCTGTCTTTTGTACCTGGTCCATTTCATCTGTGTAAATTATTCATAGGCCCCTGTAACCAGTGATACAGAATAACATCTTACAATATGAATATATTAAATATTGTGTATTTTAAAACATAATTTTTTATCAGTAATATTTTCTATTATCTATTGTCATTACTGTCATTATAACCATAATCATCATCCTCATGGTTAGTGAAAACACACAAATAAGGCAATAGACGAATACCGTTTCCTTTATTCATTTTAATGTTCTACTTCATATCAATATTCCCTTTCTTATGAAGTCTCAAGAGGAACAACATGGCTCACAAAATAAAGATATTCTTTAGGATAATCTTATTTTTATTTTTACAGATATGGCATTTTTATAATGAAAAAATAATGGAATCAATTCTGTTGTGTATCATAAGAAAGACATAAACAGTACGTAACAAGACAATAAAGTAAAGAAACGAAAGGCTCTATTTTTTTCTGCACGTTATCATTTCTAAACACGACAAAGGAATACGTTCTTGGAAATACATGAAACTCCTGAGATTCAGACCCTCCAAGCTGTTCAGGTCAACAGGTGACACTGTTCACCAGACGTGTACAGAGATACCACAGAAGAATGGCCCAGGAGGGCCACCATACTTGGTAAGCTTCCCCCCACTGTGGAACATACATAGCACCCATGTTGACATGCACATTTTTTAAACCCCCCACGCCATGACTAAAATGTGATGAAACTGTCTTGCTGAAAGAAAAAATGCTGTCTCTCAATACACACCGGTTCATTTTTTCGAACGATGACACAGACTTAATTCATAATTTCTTCAATAGACTATTCGCTGTCAGATCCCAGCTTGTCATCTGTCCATCTTCATTATTTGTTGGTGGGATGACCATGAAGCTTTGGTGACACGTGATGGTGAATGAAACCCAAACGTTTTTGTTTATACGTACTATATTGCTCTTATATTACACAGATGTTTACAAAGTGTGAATTGTAAGGGGAGACGTCCAAAACCTCCAAGGAAACCATCTACAAACACAAAAGTACCAACAGACAATCTCACATTCTCAGGTGGAACGATACACATTCACACTCGCTTGCATCCCCCACCCTGACGACAGTTTGTGCGTGCATTTTTTACAATTGACAACACCAAATACTATACAACAACAATAACAATAGAAGTTTTCGGAGAGCGTGTCTTGATTCTGGTGAATGAGTCCCGAATAATGTTGTTGAATAGTCCGGTCTGTCCTCAGATGAACAAACACCAAAGAGAGAAAAAAATAACAGGAAAATAAGCCATGGTTACTGTTGCCACCGACGATGAAACTCAGATATATATCGAGTGTCTGATGTATTTTTCCCCCATGCTTTTTGCAGGCTCAAAACATCCGGAGAAGAAGTGCAAGGACACACACACACACACACACACACACACACACACACACACACACACACACACACACACACACACACACACACACACACACACACACACACACACACACACACACACACACACACACGCAGTCCATTTTGCTGGAGGATTGTCTGTTTCTCCCACTGTGTAGTGACGGACGATGTGTCAAGCCTACGCTGGTTGATCTGATCCATTGTCTCGTCTTGTCTTGACATGAATGGCAACATGCTCCCTCTCGATTTCACAGCTGTGTCATAGTTGCCATTCTCCTCCTCTCCTATGCTCTCCTCCTGAACTCATATTATATATAATACATATACATACATACATAGCATATCATAGCACACTTCATCTCACACACGTCTTCCTCACACGACTGTCCCGTGAGTCTCTGCGATCAGTTCAGTTGACGGTGACACGCCAATTATTCCCACTGATGTCCTCGCATCCCCCCTCCCCCCTAACACACACACACACTTACACATACACACATATAACCCCAGCCCCCCCCTCAATCTCTCTGTGTCCGTTTATCTCCAAAGTGGAGGCTGGGGAAGTAGGGAGGTGGACGTGCATTGGGCACTCTGCTACCATTCAGCAACAGTGCACAGCCAAAGTCCCTCCAACCCCCTGTCACTCCCCCCCACCTCCTCCTCCATCCGTCTTGCTCGCCTATTAGTGTCCATTGGCCTCCGGTGTGGATGAGGAGGCGCGCGGCGTGGAGGGTGTGGAGGCTCTGGAGGCACCAGAGGCAGCCTTGTTGTCCTGGTGCATGCCTCTCTCCCGCTCCCTCTCCCTCTCCCTCTCTCTCTCCCTCTCCCTCTCCCTC
Organism: Engraulis encrasicolus; assembly: GCF_034702125.1. NCBI lineage: Eukaryota > Metazoa > Chordata > Actinopteri > Clupeiformes > Engraulidae > Engraulis > Engraulis encrasicolus. The sequence goes on from NC_085870.1 coordinate 19,855,558, forward strand.
T
>NC_085870.1:19868058-19875558 GCF_034702125.1 Engraulis encrasicolus
CGCACGAACGCACACACACACACACAATCTAGCCATCAATCAGTGGTAGAGCAAAAAAACACATACACACAAACACACACAGAGGACCCAATCCCACCAAGCTGAACGAATCTAAGGAGGGATGCATGTTTCCAATACAAGCAGCTATAATCTTGTGGCGGCGCTTTTGGAACACGCTCCAGATCACATTATCCATTCAGCAGAACGTCTTGGCCCAAGGTTCTAGAGCCCTAACCAGAATGCACTCGGGCAATCTTTGTGTGTGTGTGTGTGTTGTGTGTTGTGTTCAGATGGTGACCCAAAAAGGCCCTTGGTGGTGAGTGTCGTGTCAGAAAGCAGTTGCTACGGTAACATGATGGATTCCAAGCGGGAGGGATGTTGCTCCTTTGAGGTTGTCTTGGTGCGGTTTGTGTGGCAACTGTACAGACTGTGTAGGGGGGCTTTAAGAGGAGCAAGCCCAGAAGACATTACTGGCAGTCACTGTACTCTAACTCAATTGACCACAGCTCTTCTTCATTGTCATCATCATCTTGACTCTATCTCTTGTTTTTCCTCTTATTTATCTCCATTAATTCTCTTTTTTTATTAGGAAAGGCCAAAATACAGTTCTCTGACCTTAACTTGACCTCTTAACCTGACTTCTTTACTCTCTGACCTCCATCCATTCACCCAGGCATGGAGACTTCAAAAAGAGGCCGGCCATCAATGTTATTGACGCAGCACTGCTGTCATTGTAATTGCGTCTTTCCCTGTTTCCCAAAGGAACACCAAAAATGCTATTTCTATTATGTTTATGTCTACGTCTGTCCGTCTGTCTGTTTCTCTGTCGGTAGATTTCTCTCCGTTCTAATGGCATCTTTCCCGCCATGTTCGGGTAACATCGAAACTTTGCCATTTCTATGTCTGCCTGCATGTCTTTCTGTCTGCCTGACTCTCTGTCTCTTGATTTCTCTCCATTCTAACGCCATCTTTCCCTCCGTCTCAGGGAAACATCAAAAACCGTGCCATTTCTATGTCTGTCTGTATGTCTGTCAGTCTGCATGTCTGTCTGTCGCTCGATTTCTTTGTCTCTGAGCACTAATGGAGGCCAGACTGCTCTGTGCATAATTATCCTTCACTTCCTGTAGCCCCGTCTTAAAGGACCCCGTCGCCTACATACGCCGTCTGTCATTCAGATGCTCTTGCCTTCATTTTTTTTTTGCGTGTTTTTTTTGGACAGGCAAACGCAGCGGACGCCTGTGCTAATCTGCCCCGGAGCCCATATGGCGCGCAGGACCCATAAAAGAGCTGGAATGGTTTATAGTCGTGTTTCACACTTCCGAGCGCTCGGAACATGTCTCCCAAACGAATCTGTTTGAAGAGGGGGAGGTAGAGGAAGAGGCAATGGCAGGCAGGCAGGCAGACAGACAGACAGACAGGCAGCGGGGGGAAAAGATACTGGGACCAGAAGAGAGGGAAACGCCGGAGGGTGGTGGTGGAAGGGAGGGGGTCAGGAAGTATCGTAAATCGTGGGAATCAGAGATAGTATCCGACATCAGCCGATGTCTGCTTTGTTGACTTCCTCAATTGCTTTTACCAACCCCCCGATGCGTTCATAGTCCCAACGCCTGCTAATGGCAAGGGGAAAAAGAAAGTGGTTTGGCTTTGGTTTTGAAGTCTGCCTAAGCGTCCATCACATTTTCCTCCAGGCTTGTCTCAGTAGAGTGAGGAGTCCGCACACTTAATATTCTTTTTTGTGTGCTGTATTCCATGGCAGAACTATGTTTCGACCATAGAGGTCCTCTTCAGATTCTCTACCAATCTTGTCTTGTTTGCTGGCCACCCTGAACAAGCCTGGCTGAACAATCCTATGGGACAGCAAAACTAGTACCACATTTTGCTTGTCAGGAAGCTCGGTGGGTGCCCAACGGCGCGTGGTGGTGGCTGTGGCAGGCAGTGGTGGCTGTTGATGACTATAGCAGGCCCGGACTGGGTTTCAAAGGCTCTCTGCTCCCCACACGGCTGCTTTTAACAGGTATATCATTTCACTCAGGACTGTAGCCAATTAGATTAGCACACATTAGTCACAGGAGAGGAGAAAGAAGAGGAGGAGGAAGAAGAAGAAGAAGAAGAAGAAGAAGAAGAAGAAGAAGAAGAAGAAGAAGAAGAAGAAGAAGAAGAAGAAGAAGAAGAAGAAGAAGAAGAAGAAGAAGAAGAAGAAGAAGACAAAGCAGAAAGAAAGAAAGAAAGAAAGAAAGAAAGAAAGAAAGAAAGAAAGAAAGAAAGAAAGAAAGAAAGAAAGAAAGAAAGAAAGAAAGAAAGAAAGAAAGACATGACAGTAAGAGGCCAAAGTGCAACAGCTTCAGTCAGCAGTGGACATCCCAAGTCTCCCCATCCATTGTAACCACGCCATCAGCAGTTAATACTGAAACGCACCAGACCCAGCGGCCATGATTGAAAACAACATCTCAGACTGGGTTCCTTAACAAACACATCAGCTCCAGATGGACATGCTGGCTTCCAGACGAGGACATCCTCCTCAGAGAGCATGTGTAACCACCACAAGAGCCTACCTGCCATCTGTCTCAATAAGGTGGGATGATGTGGTGTGGTGGTGTGTCATCCATGCCCCTAGCCATAAACACACCTCTATCATCTGTTAGGTGTTTTTACTGTAATGAAGATGATGCTGAGACGGGAAGGCAAGGGCAACAAGAGAACTGACAGACAAGCAGAGCCACAGCTGGACAGACAATATGATCCTTAGATTAATGACATGGACCTGGCTTTACTGTACACAGGGATAGAACTACGTAGAGAGAACTGGAGAAATGCTCTACGTCCAGCTGAGAGGTTTTCGGCTAAAACGGTGAAGGCATAGGGAGGAAGGGAGAGAGAGAGAGAGAGAGAGAGAGAGAGGGAGAGAGAGAGAGAGAGAGAGAGAGAGAGAGAGAGAGAGAGAGAGAGAGAGAGAGAGAGAGAGAGAGAGAGAGCTTTTATTTTTTATTTACCTTTAAGAAGGGGATGACAAATGGCCTCAGAGGGAAGTTGGTTGCCTCCTGGAGTCTGGAATGGAACTCCTCAATGGTAACCGTGGAGTTCTGGACAGGAAATAGCAGCAAAAAAGCAACGAAAGAAAGTGAATCACACAGAAATGAAAGAATTCGTCCTCCCTTCCCCTCCCTTTGTCATAACATATTTCCCTCCGAAGAGCTGCATAATCATACCTCCGTGACAGCAGGAGCATTGAACTCTCTCTGTCTGTCTATCTGAGACTCTTTCTGTCTGCAGACTTTATGTCTTTTTGCAGAGGAAATGAAAGCTGACCGTAATGTTGTAAGTAGTTCTGCTTTATCAGGTAACATGCCAGAACGCTTCCTGCAGAAAACAATATTTTGTCTTGGGGAAGTTAGATAACTAGTCCATCTGTCAGAATCAAGGAATATTATGAAGACATCCTTCCAGCCGTCGTATCATGTTGCGATGAACAAGAAATAATGTCTGCCATAAAGTCTGCTTTCAATTTCTTTTTGATGTTTTGGGCTTTTGTTTTGCTTTTATTGTGTACCCGTCCAGTATCCAAAGGTTTTAAAGTGGACGTGATATGTCTGTTTTTTTTTTTTCTTCTTTTTTATCGTCTTGAGCCCATCCAGTCATCATGGTGGGGGCGGGCGGGGGGCTGTATGTCTGTCTCAAGAAATGAAATCTGAACTTCCTGTTCCCTGTGTTGTTTTCCCCAGAGGACACCAAATATATGTGTAGGTCTATATTTTCATTAGATAGGTCTATATTTTCACCAGACCTCTCCAAACTCTTCAGGTCAAATCCATGTGAATCGGTTGCTAAACTTAATCACAGATTCTCACTTTCCCATCACGCTATGGCAGAGATACAGATGAAGGACTAGTGCATGTATGTGGCAGTACCTTATCCTAAACAGTGAAAACACACTTCAAACTTCAGTGGTACCAGTGGCAATTAGGGATAGCTTATTGTTATTTATCCTTACTTTTCACTTTAGGGAGGATATGGGGCTATTGCATGGTTAAGCGCTTAGAAATCAAGGGGTAGTGCTTCCCTAGGCCCCGGATCCTTTGCCGACCCATCCTCATCTCTCTCTCCCCACTCACTTCCTGTCACTATCTTCACTATACTCTCATACATAAAATCAAAAAGACCAAGGAGTCCAGGAGTAAACGTACCACCAAGGCCAGCACGAGGTTTCGCACGCTCTCTCCGATCTCGGGCGAGATGTCGTTGCCGAACTGCTGCAGCGTGGTAAGGAAGCGCTTGAGCTTGCTGAGCTGGCGCGCGCCACAGGTAGCCGGGAGCTGCTGATTGGCCAGCGAGGAGGAAGAGGACGAGGAGGGCCCGTTGCTATAACGCTGGGGAGGGGAGGGCACCGCGTTGAGGGTGGGCGGGGAGTGGTTCATCCCGTTGGTCACTGGGGGGAGAGAGAGAGAGAGAGAGAGAGAGAGAGAGAGAGAGAGAGAGAGAGAGAGAGAGAGAGAGAGAGAGAGAGATTGAAGTGTAAGAGAAAGAAAGACAGAAAGAAATGGAGAGAGGAGGGAATAGAGAGATGGAGAGTCAGGTATCAAGCAGGAAAGTGATAAAAGTATTGATAAAAACAACAGCAGTAGTAGTAGTAGTAGTAGTAGTAGTACTACTACTAATAATAATAACATATTTATAGTTATAATTATAAATATATATTATCATAAAAGGATAACCCTGTTAATTCATCCTTGTGATTATTGAGAGGGAATGAGAGGAGGACATCAAGTGCAATGGGTAAAGTGAGTCAGTACAAGATGGTGTTATAATGATATAATAAGAGTTGCTTATTAATTAAGCAAAGGCTCATGCCATCCAATAATTAATTGTACATTTGAAAATTGGGGAATTAAGTCCTTGTGTAAACAACGGCATATCTGTATGAACCTCAAACAATACAAGCAGAAGTAGCAGCATTACATGGATGCACAAAGCTTATGTACACTACTAATATTATTGAAAAAAATAAATAAAACGTGTCAACAGTAAGGGGGCATTGACTTAGATTGTGGGAAAAGCCAAAAGGCTGAGAAAAGACCTTTCAAAAAAGGGGCTAACATTCACAGCTACCAGCTATGATGGGCTAAAAAACAGAAGGTCCACTGTTTGACTGCAATGATTTACGTGTAACTCCATAACAGGAAACAGTCAACAAACACAGCCTCTGAATATTTACTCAGGGGTGCATTTCCTAAAGAAAGCACCAGGGGGCAATAGCTCTTATTGGACTGCAAGTGACTACAAGGGGTTTCTAAATCACCCGAAGGAGCTCACGTAAACACGACTGACCCCTCTCACCATTTCAATGTTCTATCACAGTTACAGCTTAAGAAGGGACAACACACCTCTTCAGCAACGACACTATTTCAACATATACCTCTAAACCATATAAAGAGGCCCTGTTTGACACCAGACAGCAATCTCATTTTCCAAAATCACAACAACGTAACGACAAGATAAACATGACGGTGTGAAGTATCTCAGCCTAAACAGTAAACAGCAGATTGGGTCAATAGTCATGGAGGAAAATGTAAAAAGAAACAAAGAGAAAGATAAAAATAGAGGAGAGAAATGAGAGAGGTTGAGAGAATGAAGGTTAAGAGAGAGAGAGATATGGAGAAACAGAGAGCCAAAAACAAGAAAGGAGAGAGAGGAATACAGAACGAGAGATGGAACGTCAAACTCAGGCTAAGAGAGAGTTACAGAGAGAGAGGGAAGGATAGAAAAACAAAAACAGTTGAACAGAGAAGAACATGCAGTAGAAAGACATAGAATGGCAAATGGCAAGCAGGTTAAGAAAGAGGAATACACAGAAAAGGCAGATAACAGAGTGAGAGGCCCAGGCAAAGAGAGAGAGAGAGAGAGAGAGAGAGAGAGAGAGAGAGAGAGAGAGAGAGAGAGAGAGAGAGAGAGAGAGAGAGAGAGAGAGAGAGAGAATGAGAGACAGACAGACAGAAAGAAAACCACAACAGAAAATAAAGAGGAATACTCAGAAAGGCAGATGGAGTGACAGGCCCAGGCAAGAAAAGAGAGAGAAATACAACCGCAACAGCAGAAAAATAGCGAGCCAGAAGCCCAGGCAGCCAGAAGCCGTGGCAGGTGGCATGTGGCATGTGTGGCAGTACGAGCACACTACTCACAGGCTGTGGTGGAGAAGGAGGCCGGCCGGGGGCCGCTGGGGTTGACGGAGGGCAGAGGAGGCATGGCGGAGGCGGCCGGTCTGGAATGAGTCTTCACATCCACAGGAGAACCGGGCATGGCAGAGACCTTCTTCTCTCCACTGTCTGCGTGCCGCCGCGGAGAGGGATCGAGTGAGCGAGTTGAGAGGAGGAGAGAGCAGGGAGCCAGAGAGAGAGAAAGGGGGAGGAGGAGAGACAGAGGGGGGAGGAGGAGAGAGAGGGAGGGGGAGTGGGGAGGAGTGGGAGGGAGGGTGGACAAAGAGAAGGGGGGAGGGAGGGAAGGGGTGAGAGAGAATGAGATGGGGAGAGAGAAAGAGAGAGAGAGAAAGAGAGAGAGAAAGGAGGGAGAGAGAGAGAGAAGGAGGGAGAGAGAGAGGCAAGATGTTGTTATTGATTGCGATTAAGTGCTTCAACAGTAAAGCCTCAGTGCGGATAGATGCATCGATGAGCGAAAACATTGGGCGTTCTGAAATAACCCAAGGATACGTGCTGCATCAGGGGGTTCCAGCTAATCTAGAGAGTACACACACACACACTCACACACACACTCACACACACACAGACACAAACACACACACACACACACACACACACACACACACACACACACACACACACACACACACACACACACACACACACACACACACACACACACACACACACACACACACAGTGGAACACACCATGGAACAGTGAAAACAGTCCTCCCATTCACCGCCACCATATTCTTCTCCCCGAGAGGCAAGCTTGCGCTTTGTAACTACTCAACATAAGAAGAAAACACACCAGCTCCTGACCCCATAACCCAGACCCACCCCCCAATCCAAAGGACCCCCCCCCCTCCACCCCCACCCCGTCCCATTCCATCCCATCCCCCCCAATGCAAAGACCCCTCCACCCCGCCCCTCCACCTCCAGAAAGCAGATGTCTCCCAAAAAAACTTGGGGCCGTCCAGACCGAGCCAGGGCTACAATGAAGGAGCCATTGTGGGCCCTAAAGAATAGCATGTCATTGAGCCCTTACTATCCAGTCGAAGAAGAAAATGGAGGTGGGGGGTGGGGGGGTGGCGGCGTAGCAGGGACCTGCTATTTCACGCTCGCTAACAAGGACCACAAAGGCCTTTGAGTATAGCTCAAACCTCAAACGCACCCCCCACCACACACACACACACCCCCCCAAAACGGCGGCACGGCTCAATGCGTTCGTTCATCCAATGCATTGCAGCGCCCACTACTCACACTCGCACTCGCACTCTCGCTCACTTCTTCCCTTTGCTCCAATGGAC
>NC_085870.1:19898058-19903058 GCF_034702125.1 Engraulis encrasicolus
TTATTCTCACGAGCAGCATGTCGCTCAAGGATAAACACATACATGCACACATATGCTAATCATTTTACTGGACCTTAGGAGACTTATGCATGCAAAAAAAAACCTTGAGTTCCCTCCACCACCAAATGAGATATCTCAGTGAACTCGGAGCATCTGGCAACGTTCACACGCTCTCTCACCAAGCATCCACTTTTAGAAAAATAAACACAGCTTTCCAACAACGGCCACATTCTAGTCCTCTTTTCTCCTCTCTCTCTCTCTCCGTCTCTCTCTCTCTCTCTCCCCCCTTTTCTCTCCCGGGCCTGTTAAAAGCAGAACGAGAGACAGCAGCAACGGGGAGAGAGAGAGAGAGAGAGAGAGAGAGAGAGAGAGAGAGAGAGACATAGACAGAGACAGAGAGAGAGAGAGGATGAAGGAAATTTGAGAGTGAAAAGAGTTGGAGGGGTGGTATGGGGGGGTACTAAGGCATGATCTCACTCCCTTGTCTGTCTTTAACAGTTCTGGATGTCAGCACATGAGGGATGGGAACGCAGGAGAAATGTCTGCCAGATAAGGCACCACATTCCTCAAGAAAGAAACCCACTCGCCTCACTCGCCTCGCTCCTTCCTTCCCCAAAGCAGGACAGTGGTCTCCAGACAAAGAGCTAGGTGGGGGACAGGGCTCTAAATTAACACCAGCCAACCAGCCAAATGCTGGTGAAATTTCAGTTTGACTGTTAGAAAAGACCAACTTACTAGCCGTTTTGAGTGTGCGCTTGGCAAGTAAAATGAACATCTGAGCCATATTGGCTGGTGGTCCAAAAAAAGTTAATTTAGAGCCTTGGTGAAGGTGTACTGGCCTGGGGGTGAGAGAAGATTGTCAGGGTGGTTGATGGGTACTGGGAGGAGAGAGGAGGATGGAGGTGTACTGGGTAGCAGAATATAGCAGTGGTTCCCAACATTTTCCACCAGTGGATCCAGGCCTAGTTCAAGAATCACTGGAATAGAGGATGGTATTGGGGTTGGTAGAGAGGTGGGCATAGGCTACCAGACATAATGAGGCACTAAGGTAAGAAAGTATGAGTGGCTCGGGTATTACTTTTTGATGCAATTATTCAGTTAGCTGAATAATGGGAAAAGGGCCACAAAAGTCTCAAAATGTCAAAGTCACAAGTGTCCAATTAGAGGAGCAAGTGTAGCACAATTCAGAATAGTTCAATATGCCACATATAAAAACACGTTAGAATTCCTGATTGACCCTTACCCTTACTTTCACCTTCCTATTGAATGTTCACATGTGTCTTTTCGATATGCCATGAGGAAGTTGACAGGAAGCTGAAACCTGCATTTACCTGTATTGATGACGCCTGTATTTACAGTAAAAGTTCTGTAATTAATCCACATTCAAATTGTAATATATAATAATTGTGTATTTATAGGCCTAAACATCCTATTTTACACACACACGCACATATACACACACACACACACACACACACACACACGCACGCACGCCGCACGCAGGCACACACACACACGCACGCACACACACACACACACGCACACACACACAGTTCGTCTCAGAAAGGCCTTGCACAACAGCAATGCAGTAAATTACTGTAATAGAAGTTGCATCAACATCAACAGAGCGCAGGCCAGAGCACAGGACAGATCAGGAATGCGTTTCTCGAAAGCGTAGTTGTTAGCCAGTTAGCAACTTGGGTAGTTGCCAATGGGAAATTGCATTGCAAACAACAAAGTAGCTAACGTAGTTAGCAACTACGGTTTCAAGAAATGCACCCCAGGCCAGGCCAGGCCAGGCTAAGCTGAGCCATGGGGCCGGAGGTTCCGACAGGAACAGCTGGGGGAAGGAGAGGAGGACATGAGGAGTGTTCACATGGGCCTGCCTGGCCCACAGCTGTTCAATCACACCGAGCAACCAACAGCCAGCAGACACCGGCACACAGCTGCCGACACTCTGCGATACAGTAGGGGGGGCCCATCATCTCCCTGGGCCCGGGACATCTGACCCCTTTGTCCCCCCTTGTCAGCTTTCCTGCCTCTAGGCCTGGTCAGGACATGGCTGCAATGCAGACTCCACCTTACACAGCACTGCTTCTCAACTGCCTGTGGAAGACTCCTCATGGTTAGCCACTATCCATACTGTCGTGCAAAACAAGAACGCAGTAACTCAAAATGGTCGGGAAAAAAAATATTTCAGTTTGCAGTTTTCAGAGTTACTGCGTCCTTGTTTTGTAGGACAGTATGGTCATGACTGAGAGCCCCAGCTCTGCATCCCTAATGCTTATTTTGAAACGAAACGCGGAGTGGGGCCGCTAACGCAACGTCAATACTGGAGCAACTGAAGGTCATGAAACATCCTGCACACTATGGTGGGAGAAGTGTTACTGCGTTAACTAATAAATGGTGCCAGGATATTGACTAAAAATATATTCACTGAATACTAGGAATAAAGTGAAGGACTAAGGGTCTTTGTGCTCTTCCTCGTAGCGCCTCTAAATTGTCACTAGCCAACTAGCCAAATGCTGGTGAAATGTTTGTTTGGCAGGCTGGTAGAAAAGACCAACTTACTAGCCACTTTGACCCATGAGTGAGTGTGTGTTTGGCTAGTGAGATTAGTGTCTACTAGCCATTTTGGCTGATAATGAAAAAGGTTAATTTAGGTCCCTGATAGTAACACATTGGCAGGGTGCGATTTGTAGTGGGGGATGAGGGGGATTGTCCCCCCTTCTGGTTTTGATATCGCCACTTTTTCTACATGATTTTAATCACAGTTCAATGTAATTCCATTGATTTTGCTTAAAATTTGAAACGTATCCCCCCTTCTGGTTTTCAGACAAATCGCACCCTGCACATTGGTATTGTATAGCAATAGCATAGTGTATTACGTCACACTGCATCTTAGTGCACTGTATCAAATATTATCATTTTATGTCACATCACAACTTAGTCACCACCTGACCAAAACATTATTGCATATATGTTATCAGGACATGTCTTAACATGCCTGTTTGAAAAGTCTTATTGGAGCCCAGACCAATTACTTAGAGAGCAGCAGACTCCCTCTTTTATCAGTCTTTCATCAGGGCATCATGAATTGAGAGATGCTGTCCAATTAGCATGACAGGCTCCAGGGCCTGGACGCCTCATTAGCATCAGAAAGAGGGAAAAGACGTGGAGAGGGCCCACCCTGCCCTGCCCTATCCTGCCCTCCCCTGCCCTTCCCTGCTGCCCACTGCTGCAAAGTGGCCCTGTGAATGGGCTGAGTGTGTGTGTGTGTGTGTGTGTGTGTGTGTGTGTGTGTGTGTGTGTGTGTGTGTGTGTGTGTGTGTGTGTGTGTGTGTGTGTGTGTGTGCGTGCGTGCGTCCACGCGTGTGTGTGCGTGTGCGTGCGCGTGCGTGCGTGCTTGTGTGTACATGTGTGCCCGTGTGTGTGTGTGTGTGTGTGTGTGTGTGTGTGTGTGTGTGTGTGTGTGTGTGTGTGTGTGTGTGTGTGCGTAGACCCATGTCAAAACAGGCCACCATGGAGGGGGAAACAGCAAGGCCTTAAATGGCCAATCATCCCTTGGTCAGAGAGGAAGTGCCCAGAGGCAGAGGGAAGAAGAGAGGGGAGAGGAGATGAGAAGAAAGGGGGGCGGGAGAGGGGAGAGAGGAAAGGAGAAGAACAGAGGGGAGAGGGGAGAGGAGAGGAGATGAGAAGAAAGGGGGGCGGGAGAGGAGAGGATAGAGGGGAGGGCGAAGAGAGGAAAGGAGAAGAGAAGAGAAGAGAAGAGAAGAGAAGAGAAGAGAAGAGAAGAGAAGAGAAGAGAAGAGAAGAAAGGGGGGGATAGAGGGGAGGGGGGAGAGAGGAGAGGAGAAGACAGGAGAGAAAAAGAGAGGAGAGGAGATGAGATGAGAAGAGAAGAGAAGAGAAGAGAAGAGAAGAGAAGAGAAGAGAAGAGAAGAGAAGAGAAGAGAAGAGAGGAGAGGAGATGAGAGGAGATGAGAGGAGAGAGGAGAGGAGAGAGGAGAGGAGAGGGACATGAAAGAAAACACAGAAGAGAAACGAGGAGGGGACACGAGAGAGGAGAGGAAAAATTGGAAGGGGCAAGTGAGTAGGGAAGAGGAGGTGGATGAAGAGAGAAGAGCAGAGCTGAGAAGAGAAGAGAAGAGAAGAGAAGAGAAGAGAAGAGAAGAGAAGAGAAGAGAAGAGAAGAGAAGAGAAGAGAAGAGAAGAGAAGAGAAGAGAAGAGAAGAGAAGAGAAGAGAAGAAATGAAATACCAGACCGAGAAATGAGGACAGGAGATAAGATGAGGGGACTGGAAAAAAATAAGAGATAGAATAACAGGTGATATAAGACAGGAGTGAAGAATAGACAGAGTGAAGAGGGCACATCTCATATTAGAACAGATGGAGGACTGAAGACTAGACAGAGTAAATTTCGTATTAGAACAGCAGCAGCAACTACAGTGTGCGGAGAGGGTCAATAGGCACCAGATGAGCTCCACATAGGGGTGTAACGGTATACAGAAATCACAGTTCGATACGTATCTCGGTTTTTGGGGTCACGTTTCGGTACATTTTCGGTACGGTATTTGTAAAAGGAAAATACATTCAAAGTGCTCCTTTGGGTCGGAGATTTCATCAGTGTAAGAAATAGTACTTTTCTCAAAGTCTCACAAAGAACAAGCCTCTACAACTGTTTTTTTTCTTCTTGCATTCTCTCTCAGCGTTCTGCATGAGCCACTGCATAGTGACAGCATAATGTAAAAATATGAACAGAGTTGCCTGTCAATCTACCTTTCGGTACAGCACTGTTTGGTCCGGAAAATGTCTGTACGGTTCGGTACAAAGACAACACAGTGTACCTTTACAGGCCTACCTCCACATAAGTGCCTGACATCATCATCCAAGGCCATCCAGAGACCAGATGACACTCGTGTTTATACTGCGCCGCCTCTAACAGGTGTATAAACAATTGGCATGTACTGTATGCATATAGGTAAATTATTTGCATGTGT
>NC_085870.1:19913058-19915558 GCF_034702125.1 Engraulis encrasicolus
CACAGCTTGCTCACTATAGGAGAGGCATTCCGCTCCAGATTTCTTCCTCAGACTTCACGGGAGTTCACACCGTCTGAAGTTTTTTTTTCTTTCCTCCCTCCTCTACTTCTACTTCTTCTTCTTCTGCCTTTTCTTCTTTTTTTTCTTTCTCTGAGTAATCCGCTCGGGTGCCAACAGCTACAGAACAGCTGGTCTTCCCATCACAACACCCAAAGATGGAGAGAGAGAGAGAGAGAGAGAGAGAGAGAGAGAGAGAGAGAGAGAGAGAGAGAGAGAGAGAGAGAGAGAGAGAGAGAGAGAGAGAGAGAGAGAGAGAGAGAGAGAGAGAGAGAGAGAGAGAGAGAGAGAGAGAAAGAAAGAAAAAAGATGCAGAGAGAAAGAGCGAGACTCAAAAGGGACGGGCTGTGGGGGTGTGGTGTCGCTTTGGGAGAACCCCGGGTAGAGAGTGGGAACAAGCTTAAAAAATGGGCTTTGTTTAAAAGTGAAGGAGGAGTTTTTGGTGGAGAAAGAAGGGGTATTAAAAAGCTTAATGTGGTGGTAAGCCCCCTTTCAGAGGCCCTTTTTAAAAAATGGTCACCCTTCTAATTTACTGCCGAGAGACTGGTACCTTTGTCTGCCCCCTCCGCGCATCACAAAAGGGGGGGGGGAGAATAAAAAATGCAGAACGCCTGCAAACTATCAAGAGCCAAAATCCTCTCCCCCAGTCACGTGTGGAAAGTTCACTAAACACTCGAGAATGAGAAGCAGACTGGATTGATTCTGGAGGCCGCTTTTGAATAAAAAGAAAAGAGGGAAAAAAAACTCCTCCAACTCCTCCTCTCTGAGCCAACTGGCAAGACTTTTGTTGTTCTATATGTATGTATTTTTTCCATTTGCTCAAGCTTCGCTTTTTCATCAAATGAACCTTGTGGTGAGCTGTAGCTGGAGGGACGATATTATAACAAACATTTAAAAAAGACAAAGTGAACCCCCCAGAAACGAGCATGTCCTTAACAAGGGCTGGATGAAATCCTTACGTGTTTTTTTCCCCCGCAAAAAAATGTATTTAAACAAAAAAGAAGAAAAAACACAAAGCCGAAAAAAGAGAGCAAATCTCTGTGAAGCAGGGAAACCGACGCGGGCGGGGACGGGGAGCCGTGGCTCCTTCGACGTTTGGGGAACGCCGTCATCCTAACAGGCCTCCAGTCGGCCACTTGGTCGGTCCGTCTCCAGCAGACTGACATTCCAGGGAATTGTTGTTGGCGGGCGATGCGAGGAGGCGGCACACATCTGGAGACAATCTCCCCGGCCTGTCCGTGCAGCGCCACGCAACAAGAAACAGCTGGCCGGCCTGCTGTCAATTACCTACACACATACTACCCTCCTCCTCCTCCTCCTCCTCCTTCTGCCCCAGAAACACCGGCACCACTAAGTCCATCAATTCCACGGCCTCCTCTGGCTCCTTTGCACCCTCCTTTCCCTCCTCCTCCAACCCAGGGGTCCGCTTCTTGACAACATCTTCGCTAAATCTCCTCCTCCTCCTCCTTCTCCCCAACAACCACCGGCACCACTAAGTCCATCACCTCCACGGCCTCCTCTAGCTCCTTTGCAAACCTCCTTTCCCTCCTCCTCCAACCCAGGGGGGCGCTTCTTGACAACATCTTCGCTAAACAAGTTAGCAACTTACGTGGTTGAAATGCAATTTCCTATTGGAAATCTTGTGACTTGCTAACTGGTTAGCAACGGTGTTATCGTTGTTATCATGCTCCTTTGCACCCATCCCTCCTCCTCCAACCCACGGGTGCGTTTCTTGACAACATCGTTGCTAACTAAGTTAGCAACTTACTTGGTTGCAATGCAATTTCCCATTGGAAACCTTGTCACATGCTAACTGGTTACCACCATCACCACCATCAGGACCACTATCTCCATAACCTCCACTGCTTCCACTGCCTCCTCTCTCTCCTCCACTGCCTCCTCTCTCTCTTTCCGATCCTCCACCTCCTCTTCCTCCTCTCCACTATCACCGCTACTACTATCGCCAGTACCATACCAAGCCATGTCCTTGTCCACTTCCCTTGCTGTGAATTAATGCCTCCAACAGTGGACTACCCTCCAAGTCCTCTAAATCAGTGTTTCCCAACCAGGGGTACGTGTACCACTAGGGGTATGCGAGCACACTGCAGGGGGTACTTGGAAAAATGCTTTTATTATAACAAATGTATGGAGCAGTCACATCAGGACAGAGAAAGCAATATAGAACATGAATTAGGGGGTACTCGTGGCACAACTAAGAGGCTTAGGGGGTACGCGAGACAAAAAAGGTTGGGAAACACTGCTCTAAATCACCACCTCCACCACCATTACCAACAAAGTGAAAGCCCACCTGAGAAACTCCAAATCCCACAGCACACAAGTGTTCATTGCACACTGCACATAACGAAATTGCATTTTATGCCTCACCCGTGCAAGGGGGCAGCCCCCAATGGCGCCCCAAGCGAGCAGTGCGATGGGATGGTAC
>NC_085870.1:19935558-19993058 GCF_034702125.1 Engraulis encrasicolus
AGAGAGAGAGAGAGAGAGAGAGAGAGAGAGAGAGAGAGAGAGAGAGAGAGAGAGAGAGAGAGAGGGAGAGAGGGAGAGGGAGAGAGAGAGAGAGAGAGCGCGATGACACAGGAGTATGAGCAGGCAGTGGGGTGTGTTCATGTATTTGCTACTTTGGGATTCCTCTTGTCACTGCTTTGGAATTTGCTGCTCTGTTCGCTATGTAAGTGGCCCATGGATGGAAGAAGTGGGCCAGATTGATCTTTCTCTAAACAAACACTTAACTCATTTGCAGTTAAGTGCAATCTCCTGTCCTCTCTCTCTTTCTCACCCCTCGTTGTCTCGCTCACTTGTCTGTTTTCTCATCCCCACAAACAGTTGTCTGCCATACCGTAATGGGAGAAACCCATCATCAACTGCATTGCTTTGTTATTAGTAGGCCTAATTTAGCAAATAAATCATAGCTTGCCCTGCTCACATTAGTTGAAGATAGTAGGCTAATTAAATTATCCCTGAACTACCCTGAATTGACCCTGAACTACTGGTTAAAAGAATGGTTGCAAACAGTGACACATCAATGTTAGAGTGACTTAATGACAGGGAAATTAGTAGGCCTATCAAAAACAAACTAAATGTAAGCTAGTCTTCTAAAATAAATGTTTATTTCTATCAACCTTGAATGGTGAAGTAATTGCAGGGTTTGAAAATGCAATGCCTTTTTTGCATGGAGAGTGACAGTTCAGACTATTAGTGGGTAAGTTGTGTGTGGTATGAAGTTCAGTAACTCCTAGCATGGGCTAACAGACTCCACAGCACGTCATCCAGTTACTGTATAGGGGAGCGTGAGAGAAAGAGAGACGAAGAATATCGACAGAGCAAGAAAGAGAGAGGGGGAGTCGGACAGTCAGGAGAGAGAGAGAGAGAGAGAGAGAGAGAGAGAGAGAGAGAGAGAGAGAGAGAGAGAGAGAGAGAGAGAGAGAGAGAGAGAGAGAGAGAGAGAGTTGGAGGAGGGGGCTGTATCTCTTGGCATCTCTCCCCACCCCTATCTCTTTACAGGACTGCCAGCTCGTCAAGTGGTATTCCAGGAATGCGTTGAACATGGCTGCCGCGATGAAGGCACAGAAAACCGGACTGTTAGAACTTCGTATAACCGTGGACCGTTGGATCCGTGTGTTGGCCACTTTAACCGAAGACACATTGACACTAACTCCGGGAGAAGTTGGAGGGGATGAAGCCGCGAAAGCCGCTCCGGTGCCCGCAGGAGCAGTCAACGGTGACCCGGCCAACCTTGCCTCGTCTCCGGTACCGGAGACCATCACCAACGTGAAGCGCACGGTGCGCGTGACCAAGCAAGACGTTGGAGGTTTGGGAATCAGTATTAAAGGTAGGTAAGGTGAATGAAGTTAATTCAGTGAAGTTGCATGATTTGTTCCCGAATGTTCTACATTGTAACGCATAAACTTTAGCTGTCGTTTTGAAACTCGAATGGAGCGCGCGCCACTCCTTACAACTTGACTCAAGCTGTCTTTAGGATGGTTTATTTTCTCTTCTTCGTACTGTTTAACTTGTTCCTTATCTCTGCACTGCCCCATCCTTTCTCGTAAATTATATTGAGCAAGATATCTCTCCTTCAAATCCTAGCAGAGTTCCCAGGAGAAGAACGGGGAAAGACGCTCGAGTAGGCTATGTTTTATAGCCTACTCCAGGTTAACGCCAGCCAGGTCCTGCATAGACCTTTCAAAGGAAAGATTGTGAAGTTCCCTATACCATGAAGCAGTGATATTGTTTGGGACGAAGTTTCCTCTAGAAGCGAGGTATATAGGCTACTGTAGGCTACGTCACTAGTGTACTTCGCATGCAAACTGAACTTTATAAATGACTGTAGTCTGTATTATGTAATCTCTGAACTTAAAACAGTCTTGGTTTAAGTTCACCGTGTGTGTGTGTGTGTGTGTGTGTGTGTGTGTGTGTGTGTGTGTGTGTGTGTGTGTGTGTGTGTCAAGAGTTTTCGTGACCCGAGGGTATATAGGGTACTGTATATAGGCAAATCAATAAGACATTCAGGAATTCATAACTCTCCATTTACCTGTCAGCTCTTTATGCGTGGGTCTGCACAATCTCACCTGCAGCTGTAGAGAGCAGACAACTTTCTTAATGGAGACTTTCTGCACTCTATACAGAGAGGTGTATTGGTAGCCTGTAGACATGTCAGTGAAGATTAGTAATAGAGTAGAGTAGAGTACTTCTATTAATTCAGAGGGAAATTAAGGTGTCTGACAGCTCATATAGATACATAGATACAAGACATAGATAGACAAATACCTAATACACATTATTGCACATGGCAGCTTGTAAATGCACATTGTAAATGCTTGTCCGCTTGTCGGTTTATGTTTTTTGCTTTTGCAATGCAGTGCTCTCCAGTCACATGAAGTTCACAATAGCATGTTGCACTGTGTCAATGCGAAAATATGAAGTGAATACAGTGCCTTTTAAAACCAGCATCGAGCCCTTTAAGTGCCTTTAAAATAAGCAGTCACAGCGAGGGAGGGCTGGCTTTGTCCGTCATGACGGGGCAGAGGTATGCACAGTTGCTCATCAGTGTCCTGCACGCGTTGTCATGACAAGCACATCCCTCTGTGAAGCATCTCATTGGTCACTTCTCATTCTATTCACACTGCACTTCAAGATGTCACAAGGACTGTTGTTGATAGTGCTGGTAGGACAATTGAAGAGATGGAGTGTCCAGAGTTTAATGTGCTTCACACTGTGTTGTAAGAGTTTGGTTTTCTGGAACTGGACATCTTTTTGGAACTTGAAACTTAACACTATCAAGCTCTAATTTTGTACTAAGACGAATGACCATCTTCAAGGACATGTGTGTAACAAACTGTTTGTATATTCTCATGCATCAGTGTATTTGCCATTGTAGGTTTGTGGATGCTATTATCCATAAGACTAAGCTGTCTGGCGCTGTACCACACAGGCAGTGGCAATGGAGACAGTTGAGATACTGATGCATTTTGTGATGGTTTATTGTTTGTTTATGAACCCTTAATATGCATTTGTATGAGCATTGCACAATAGGATTTGCATGTTTAGTAGGACCACAAGAGCCCACAATAGTTTTTTTTGGACTGAGAGTTTTACTGACTGATTCATTCATTCTTTATGTTATGTTAATATACCATTTAGTTTTTGTCTTCATTGGTTTAAAGCAGAACTGTGTCTCCAATGGAGAGAACTACAAAGTGACACTATGTCCATCTAGACTTGTTAGTAAAGTTGAGGTCTGGGGTGCTGTGGCGCAGCGCGTTAACACACCGCAGCATATGCGGGTGGCCCAGGTTCGATTCCCGGCCTGGGTCCTTTCCTGGCCCTGTCCCGTCTCTCTCTCCCACTTCCTTCTTGTTGTCTCTTCACTGTCCTGTCTACATTAAAGGCATACAAGGCCCAAAAAAAAAACATGTTAAAAAAAGTTGAGGCCCATGCATGATGGCAAAATACAGGTAAATTCACAGCTAACCACAAAAGGCAGGACATTATACACTGTTATGAGTGCATTGCATGTTATCTATGGCGAAAGTGGTCTATAAATGCAATTTTGTAGGTTGGAAAATCAGGAATTTCAGGAATATTCGAGAAAAATCACTGTATGTACTGTATG
Organism: Engraulis encrasicolus; assembly: GCF_034702125.1. Classification (NCBI taxonomy): domain Eukaryota; kingdom Metazoa; phylum Chordata; class Actinopteri; order Clupeiformes; family Engraulidae; genus Engraulis; species Engraulis encrasicolus. Next base: position 19,939,205 of record NC_085870.1, read on the forward strand.
AGAGGAGCAGGAGTAGGAGCAGGGGCCTGATCGGGACGGGACGGGACTGGAGGCCCTGGGCCTGGCCCTGGTGTACTGGCGCGACAGCTGTGGCCCCAGTGAAACAGGAGAGCTTAAATCAACAGTGTGGGTGGTAGCAAAGTCTCTCCCCTTGCTCCCCTCCTCGCCCCTCCTCGCTCCTCTCTCCCGCGAGAGAGTCACCCTCTGCCCAGGGAGGAGTCACCGGGCTGACTTGGCAGGGGGAGGTGGGGGCCGGGGTGGCTCGGCATGGGGAGGAAGGGGGCCGGGGTGGCTCAGCATGGGAATATGTGTGCCTCGAGTGGGGGATCATGGTACAGAGGCCGGGGTGGCTTGGCATGGGAAGATGTGTGCCGGCCCTTGAGTTGGGGGATGGAGGTTAAGGGCCTGGGGTGGCTTCCTTGTGTGGAAGGAGGTGGCAAGGTGTGGGTTCGAGCATGCGTTGGTGTGGTGGAGAGCTGGAGAGGTGTGAGTTGGGATTCATTGGTGCTGTGGAGAGGTGTGAGTTGGGAATTTACTGGGGCTGTGGAGGTGGTGTAGGTCGAGGATTCACTGGTGTGGTGGTGGTGGAGGTGTGGGTTGCAGGTTGGTGTGGTCTGTGCTGGGGGAGGTGGGACGGTGTGGGGTGGTGGATGGCAGCATGTGTAGCAGATTTGGGGGGGTGGGGGGTGCAGCGGGCTGGAGGGAGTGGAGGGGCCAGCTGATTCCACCACACCAACAGCTGACGAGAAACCCGTCGTAGTCATTGGTCTCATATGATAGCTGTCAATGAGGGAGGGCAGAGGGAAGAAGCCAGGCCGGTGAGAAGGTTTATTTTAAGGCAAGCCCACCCTGTGCATGTGGGGTGAGACGAGCAGACAGACACATAGAGAGAGAGAGAGAGAGAGAGAGAGAGAGAGAGAGAGAGAGAGAGAGAAAGAGAGAGAGCGTGTCTGTGGTGCTGTGATATTGAAAGAATACGAGTGGCAAATGTGACCTTGTGTTGAGTCCAAAGTGCGCTGGCTATATTTGCTCCTGTGTTATGGTCTGGCCTGGTCTGGCCTGTTAACGTCTGCAGCTGATAGCACTGACAGACAGACACACACACACACATTTGTCTGTGTGCTGCTGCAGCCCCTAGGCTTGCGATACGACACGTTTTCAATATCTTTACAGAAGATAGTTAGCCTACAAGTAGTGGTTTCTTTTACATTTTGCATTGGGATATTGGAAAGGAAATGCCGCAAAAAAACTGCTCGAAGCTGCTTGACAGCGGGAAAATCCAACAAAAATGACAACATAGGCAGATACTCATAGAGATTACAAACAACACTAACCACTTGCATGATACCTGTAGCTGTATAGTGGTAGCCATATCTGTCACACACAGAGCACCATTACGTACGTATAAAATAACCTCTATCCATTACAACACTGTGTAGGGCTGGGCAATATGACGATATATATCGTTATCGTGATTTAAAAGTGTATATCGTGACCTTTCTCCTATATCGTTTATATCGTGATAGTAATTTTATCAATTTTATATGATTGAATATCATTTAATTACATTTCATGTTGTCACAATACACACTGTAAGTTAATATAAGTGTAAAAATAAGAATAAAAATATCCATTTTAAAGAAAGGTTGTTTTGCGACATGAAAAAATAAAGAGCAAATAAAGAGAATAACTGAAAACGTATGTAATTGTGCTATATCGTGATATATATCGTTATCGTGATATAAAGTAATCCATATCGTGATATTGGGTTTTTTTCCATATCGCTCAGCCCTAACACTGTGCTAAATCACACAATAAATCTCTGACATGACCAGTACTCCAAGTTGATTTGAAGAGTTTCGTTGCAGAATGACCTAAACACCTTTTTTTATCTTTTGCATTTTATTATTGGAAATGACTGTTCAGATGTTCTTTCGTCTATGTGTGAATTCTTGCTATTCAAAGATTTTGAGAACATACTTTTTAAACCCACATAAAAGGCATTTTCCAATAAAATTCAATGCAAAAATGTCCAAAATGGATATAAGCCACTTTTGAACGAAGCTCTTCATTTGATACCTTATTATGACTTAGCAATAACACATAGTAGTACATAGGGACGCAAATTATCGATGAATTCATTAATCATTAGTTGATAGTCTTATTGATCGACTTAAGATTAATTGATAAGCGTTGATAAAATACCACATTTAAATTAATTGTATTTCAATTCTTTAATCCAAAGGTGATTTAAATATTCCCTCTTCACACACACTCTTCACATGCCCATTTCACCTGGGTCTCTTGTCAGTTGAATTGTCGATTAATTGCAATTAATGTTTTTTAATCGATTAACGCATTGATCTATCAAAGTTTATTAATTGATTAATTGTTTGCATCCCTACTAGTACATTATAGTATGTCCAGCAGCAACTGTGATGTTCGACAGCCAATTAGCCGTTTCATACATATCACCCCCACACAACCTTGACCAGTGCTCCTAATCTGAAAGGTCAGTGAGAGGGCAAGGGTGTGTGTGTGTGTGTGTGTGTGTGTGTGTGTGTGTGTGTGTTTGTCCAGTTGCACTGATTAGCGCTCGACACATGCAAGGATTATTTGGGGTTTTAAAAGGTTGGACTAGTTCTGCTGTGCGTGAGTGAGTCACATATTAGCTCTAAGCTGTCGTTTGTTCCGCGCCACGGACGGATGTGCACTGTGGATGTGCAGATCTGAGGTGAAATTCAACACCTGATCACAAATAACTGCCGAACCAACCTTGCTTTTATATTCAGACATGTTGGAGTCTCCAGTACCCATGATCATTACCCATCCAGTTCCCATCGTCATTGGCAAACTACTTGTAGGTTGTGCACTGTCAAAAGAAATGTGATGTGAAATACGTTTTGGTGAAGCAACTTTGGAAATGACATTCACAACATAAAGTCTGTAATGTTTCAGAGGACCTAGTCCTAGGTGGACAGGGCACCTTTACAATAAAGTGCTGGGGAAAACCCTGGCCGGAGTCCATGGATGTTTGACGTTGTTTGCTGGATGTTGGATGCAGACGGGGAAGATGCTGTGTGTGCCAACACTAGGTGGTGTCCCTGACCCATTGGCGTGGCGTGGCGTGGCGTGGCTGGCTGTCCAGGGTGTGTGTGTGTGTGTGTGTGTGTGTGTGTGTGTGTGTGTGTGTGTGTGTGTGTGTGTGTGTGTGTGTGTGTGTGTGTGTGTGTGTGTGTGTCTGTGTCTGTGTGTGTGTGTGTGTGTGTGTGTGTGTGTGTGTGTGTGTCTGTGGGTGTGTCTGTGTCTGTCTGTGTGTGTCTGTCTTTGTGTGTGTCTGTCTGTCTGTCTGTCTGTGTGTGTGTGTGAGAGAGAGAGAGAGAGAGAGAGAGAGAGAGAGAGAGAGAGAGAGAGAGAGAGAGAGAGAGAGAGAAAGGGGGTGGTGGAGGACATCTAAGGAGAGGCCAAGAGTGATTGATGGCGGTGGCAATTGGTGTGGTTATGCCAAGGCTACTGACAGCTTTGGCCGGGCCCGGGACAAAGTCATCCGCAAGGTCCCCCCACTCAATACATATTATGTAATGGGGACCAAATCCCCCCCCTTTCCATGGGCCCAGTACAACTGATCCCTTTGCCCAGTCAGCTTCCCTGTGTTATGTTATGCTATTTTATGCAGACACCGGTATCTCTGGGAGATTACAGACACCATCTCTGTAGTGTCACCAGCGCTGTTCGAAAGGTCAGGGGTTAGCCCAGTACAGAGTTTGGCCTACACAAAGGAGCTTATACATAATTAGCTCACTACAAGGCCTCTACGGCCACTACTAAGCAGGCCGTCTTGAAGCAGGTTTAGGTCCTATAGCTAGTGCATTATTCCTGGAAACACAGATGTAGCCTACCTAGTACGGTACGGTACGTGTTGAGCTGTGAAAAAGACGGGGAGTGTGCGGTGCGGTACACACAGAAGTATAAATCTCTAGATAAGCATCGTTCCTGTCTGTGCAACGGCAGCGCGGTGTAATGTTTCATGTCAGCCGCTCAAGGTTACCTTGTCAGGGGCTCCTTTGCGTTGCCAGATGTTCATTTACTACTTTTGGGGGTTGCTTTTGGGTTTAATGAAAAGCTGTCTCATTTCCATTGAAAACTATTGTTAGGCCTGATGGGATAATGTTGGCTTGGGTTTCCTTCAAAGTCCACAGACCAGCTGGTGCGAACACTTAAAAAAAATTAAAACTGCTTTCGTCTGGACCTCGCAGAACAGATTGAGCGACAGATTTAAGGGACGTGGTTATATACACACACACAGCATCGCAGACTCACAGCAAAAAATGCCTCCTTCTAAAGGGTGATTTTGCACTATGCTTATTAAAGAGGTTTTCTGTTTGTAATATTCATACACAGACAGTAAAGACCAATCTCATCCAGTATAAAGACCATTCAGGAAACTGAAGTCCGTCAGGTGACATACAGTAGGGTAAAGACAAAGAGTCTGAGAAGGAGTTTCTATCTTGAAGCCATTCACTTATTAAACTCCTCCTTATTATTCGATTGACATACACACACGCACACGCACACATCCATCTTCTGCATACTTTTTTTGCACTGGCCGTTCATTTCGTTGCATGCAGCACGAAAGTGTCTATGTATATACCAAGTAACCATACTTGCATCCTTGTACCCTTGTTTTGTATCGTAAACACGTCTGTGTAATACAGCTTGATCAGTAATACTACACAATATGAAATGATTTGTCAGAACTCCAGAGGAATCTTTAATAACTCCATATAGAGCTTTTACAACAGTCTGGAGAGTCAAATCACTCCAACACTGGAATCAAAAGTCAGTGTGAAATTCTGCAGGTGACCAGTGTAATTGTAACTCTACAGATGATCTTCTTCACACTCCAGTGTTAATATTCATACAATATACTGAGTAAAATTTTACTCTGACAAAGTTACACTGACCATAGATTTAAAAGAAAATGTACACTATTTTTGAGTGGGTCTAAATGCTATCTCTAATGGAGTTGATTTCAACCATCAGAGAGTTGTATTATTGCATACAGCAGGAGGTCCACAAGTGTCAGTGTCACGTCTGTCACATGTACGGTAATCAGGAGGCATCCAGGACTATATTTTTTCCCTGTCTGTCAAGGTCATTGAATGTCACATTAGGATGACCTTTTCCATCTAATTTCATCCGCCACAGAGCATGCTATGGGAGTAGCCTGGAAATGCCACGCTGCCAATGGCTGATGTGAGCAGTGCAGGAAGAGTTTTATGTTGTGTTATACAGCCTTGATTTTTGATCTGCTGCCTATCACTCTCGTCAGTGTGTGTAGTTTAGTGTTGTTGTACATCCTTCCATTTGAGCAGGTGGCAGCCATGTGTTTGTGTGTGTGTGTGTGTGTGATGTACTGGAGTGTGTGTTGTGCCTCCTTTTGACTTCAGTACAGGCAACAGTGTTTGTGTGTGTGTGTGTGTGTGTGTGTGTGTGTGTGTGTGTGTGTGTGTGTGTGTGTGTGTGTGTGTGTGTGTGTGTGCGCGTGTGTGTGCGCGCACACGTGTGAGTGTGCGTGCATGTGTGTGGGGTTTGTCACACATTTCAACCAGAGGCGAGATTGAAATGCTGGTGACATTCAGTGTGGCCTCGTCAGGTTTTATGAAGGTGGCTCATCCTGGCTCCTCTCAGCCCTGAGAAAGTGGAACAGTGTGTGTGTGTGTGTGTGTGTGTGTGTGTGCGTGTGTGTGTGTGTGTGTGTGTGTGTGTGTGTGTGTGTGTGTGTGTGCGTGTGTGTGTGCCTGTTTATGTACTTATGTGTTACTTTTGTGAGGATACAAAAAACTGAGAAAGGGCCTTTTTGGGGGGACCAAATTGCGGTCCCCACAAATTCGGTCAATGCAAGGTCCCCACAATTAGCAAAAAGCAAGCCTGTGTGTGTATTTGTGCGTGTCTGTGTCTGATTGTGTGCATGCTTGTGTGTGTGCGTTCGTGCGTGCGTGTGTGTGTGTGTGTGTGTGTGTGCGTGTGTGTGTGTGTGGAAGGAGAGGGGAGGAAGTCTCTAGTCTAGCATGAATTAAAATGCCGGCCTCTGCCATGAATCACCACCAGAGTGCCAGTTGTTCAGAGACGGACTTGGAATTAATGTGATTTAATCGGCTCGCGCAGACATTTCTCATTCCACAGACACCCAATCTCTTGCCATTATTGACAGGGTCCCCCATAAAGGGGCTCGCGGGGAAGAGGCCGCATCTATCAGCTTGGTGAACTTTCATGGACTCTGGGTTTACATCATTACTAGGGCTGTAACGATATACTCAACTCACGATTCAGTTCGTATCACGTTTTTTGACCTACAATTCGTTACATTACACGATTTCTAAAATGCATCTCATTTGAAGCTTGGAAGAACCATCACATCATATCATGTGGTTGTTTTCGGGACTGAAGGGTAACAGAACTTTGAAAGGGTGTATCACGATACTGCTTTCTTGCATCACGATACAGTATTGTGACTCTGTGTATCACGATTTCTCGATTCGATACATTATCCTTACAGCCCTAATCATTACATGAAGGGGCTCTCTCTGCTCCCAGACCGTGTTAATCTCACAATATTTAGACACAGTGCTTTATGCCATCTTTGGTACATACTGTATAATTTATTACAGTTTTTTAAGGACGTGATTCAATTTGCTGTCTTTTCGGTGTTTACTTCAAAGTAATTGGAACTAGTGTCTGTGCTTGTATACAGTGCCTATAAAAAGTCTACACCCCCCTGGTCAAATAAGACAAATCATTTCACATCTTTTTACAACTTTAATATTATTAACTATAAACTGTACAATGCAATTGAAAAACGAGCCCACATCTTTAAAGGAAAGAAGTAGAAAACAAAAATCGAAATGAATATGGTTGCATATATAGGCATGCTCTTAAAAGACTACTTGCACTGCCTTTTATTACTTTTTATTTTTTTATTATTTTAACTTTTTTAAATTATAAAGCTTAAAACATGTATGTTAATGATTAGGATTTGAAACAATAACATCAATAGTTGCATGCATTAAGACATGATTAACTAATTTAATTAAATCCCTTATGTAACATTATTTTCATCAATTACATTTAAGATTATTTAGATGTTTAGACACAAAGTTGAAGTTTTGAACTCAATTAAAGAATGCTCTGTAAGATTTTAAAATTCAGCATTACACTTCCATGTATCCCAAAGTTCTTATCACATTCCTGTCACATTACTGGTGTAACCATACACAGATCAAGATAAAGTGAAATCCAAAGAAGTCTACTCCTGTCCTAAAAGAATGGGATTTTCTTCTTTCTTGGTGTTCATGGCCATTCGTAGTTTTTGCCAGAAGATGGTCCTATCCTCCCCTGGTTTGGGCCAGCAGAGGTATGTTTGCTTCTTCACCAGTTTCCGCATTCTGTGGTATGGGGATAGCTGTTGTGATGGGATGTCTTCCAAGAAGACCAGGATGAGCACATCATTGTTCTCCTCAAACAGCCTGAAGCTGGCCACCTGAATCTCCCTGGAGCACCACTCGCTCCTCAAGTAGTTTCGCGTCACCACACAGATTGTCTTTCGGCTGTTGTAGATGCCGTCTACAATGTTGTCTATGATGGGCTTGCCTGGCTCAAAGTCCCTATGGTGCAAACACAGTCTACATCCTTGTTCGGCCTCCAGATTGGGCAACAGTTCCCGAAGGACCCAAAGTTCATCCTGGGAGTTGTAGGAAATGAAGGCATCATACATGAAGCCATGTTGCTTCTGTCTCTGCTTTTTATTTTTGTCATAGAGGTAGGCAAGGAAAAGGTAGTATGCATATACCAGCTGAAATCGCATGAAGTTGTAAATGAAAGATACCAAGAGTGTAACAGTTACCAAAGAGGAGCTTCCTGCAAAGTAGAGGAACTCTAAATTCAAGGTGCAGGAGCTTGTCTCTAGTTTTTCTAGATATTGACTCTTGAATGTTGAGGGATAGCTGCATTGATATTTATTAAAGAATATTACCTGGGTCTGATTTGATTTTTTGGCCCAGTGAAGTAACCATTCATTGCTACAGTCACAAATAAATGTGTTGTTTTGGAGGTCAACATACTCTAAATTAGGAAGGGACTCGATTATAGTTTGGTTGAATCCCTGAAGTTGATTGTTCATCACCTGAAGGCTTCTGAGTTGTGTAAGATTTGCACCAATTATAAAGTTTAATGATGGAAGTGAACTGTGTTTTAAATGGAGCTCAGACAGCGCACCAATGGGTTGAAATATCTTGGGAGATAAGGACATTTCTGTCGTGAATACGTTCTTACTTAGGTCCAGGTACCGAAGCTTGGGAGTGTACACAAAAGTCTCTGGGTGAATGTATTGAATGTTGAGGTCCACTCCATGAAGTTTAATAAGAGAGCTCAAGCCTTTCAGTAGGTTAGATGGAAAGATATTCATGAAATGCCTCTGGCCGGTAATCATAAGCACTTTAAGGGACTTCAACATTGTGAATGGTGGATTTGTAAGATTTTGACTTTCAAACTGTAGGGAATTGTCATTCAAATTCAGAAGTTCCAAGTTCTGCAAACCATTAAAAATTCTTGGATCTGAAAATGCACTTTGTTTAAGGTGATTTGCAGTAAGGACCAGTTCTTTTAAATGTACTAATCCATCAAATGCATTTTTTGATATGCTGTTTATTTGATTATCATAGATGCGTAGATATTGAAGAGCACTCAGTTTACTGAAAGTGCCGTCATGTAGTTTAGTTATCTTATTGCTGTGCAAGTCCAAAGTCTTCAGTTTTGGGAGATGACCTTTAAAAGCGTTTCTCACAGTTAACAGTCTATTGGACCCCAATAATAGCAACTTAAGGTTTGGAAGATAGTGGAAAGTGCATTTACTAATCTTGTCAATGTGATTCTTGTAAAGATATAGCCTAGCCAAAACTGTATGGTTGCTGAAATCAGAGCATGTGACCTGTTTTATTTTGTTATTGGAAAAGTCAAGCAATGAAACTGTGGGCAGAACATGAGTAATATTATTGAGTTCAGTAATGTTTGTATTTCTTACTTTTAGTGTCTGGAGTTGATTCAGTCCCTCAAACACAAGTGAGGACATTTTATATGTTGTGGTGTCTCTGAATTGTATTTCTTGTAATTGATTGCACGATTTGAATAATCGGTCACTAAGTACTGAGATGTTGGGTTGTAGTAAGTAAAGTTTATGTATACGACTGCAGGTCCTGTCTAAAAAGTCCTCAAAATGTGGTGTTGTTAAGCTACTGACTTGGAGCATTTTCAGGGATGAATTGAAGGTTTGTACGATTTTTACTGTCAAATCGTCTGATGTTTGTAATCCGCTAACATTGAGTGTCTCCACTGAGCCCAGAAAAGATGGATCCTCCACAATCCATTGGAAAGACCTATTATGACCACAATAGGAGATATCCAGATAGCAGAGGTATGGAAGGATGTTGTTAGTTATCTGGAACATCTTCAGTGGGTTTGAAAATAAATCAAGTCTGCGTAGTTGCAGAGGTTTAGTTGAAAGGTTATGAGACACAAAGCTAGTGATGTTATTGTTTTCAATTTTTAACTCAAATAAATTTGGCAAGTGTAAAATGCCCTTCACAGACTCCATGACTATGAGCCGGTTATTTGCCAGATTCACATGTGTCAAATTGGAGAGTGAATCAAAAGCTGATGGGTCAATGTCCTCAATTTTATTGTGATCTAATCGCAGCACAGAGAGGCTCACTAGTCCCTGTAGACAGCCTCTGGTTATATGTTTTAGCTGATTTCTAGTCATGAAAAGTTCTTGCAGGTGAACAAGATCTTGGAATGCGCCATCATCTATCCATGAAATGTTGTTGTAAGACACATTAAGAGCTCTTAGATTTGAGATGTTCCTGAAGTCTGTCACCTTGATCTTTGAGATGTGATTGCGGGAAATATCCAGTTCCTTTACGTGAGTGGGGAGCTGCAATGGAACAGTTTTCAAGCCCATGTCACAGCACGACACATGGCACATGGTGTCGTTTGGCAACATGGTGAGGTTGCAGTTTCTGACAAAGAACTGGTGTGATGGTGCACCGAAAAACCCATAGAGAAAAACGTGAAAAAGTGCTGCTCCTAAAGAAGTCATATTTCTAAAAAAATAGGATTTGCTTGTAGTTTTTGTGACGGTTTCCAATATCTGAAAAGAAGTATTTGAAAAGAAAATGAATTGCCAGTTCATTGACATATCCACAAAGTAAGGGTGCATTTTGAAACATTATTCTCTCTCTCTCTCTCTCTCTCTCTCTCTCTCTCTCTCTCTCTCTCTCTCTCTCTCTCTCTCTCTCTCCCCCTCTCTCTGTGTGTCTCTCTCTCTACTATACTGTATGTGTAAGATATACAGTAAGATAAGATATACTATACTGTATGTGTAGCAACACAACATTATTTTTTATTTGTGCAGATTGTGTTAAGATTGAAAAAGAAGTTTCATCAATTACAGCTTATGCTGCATCTCAATGCCTCCATGGCCACAATGAATGAGAAATTTCATTGGCATATTGATATGCACTTCATGTGCTGTGCAGCCCAATACAACCTCTGCACATTTAACAATTGGTATCACTACAGGATGAATTAAATCCTATGTCATAGATTGCAAATAATACTTGTAGACGGCTGACTGGTAAAGGTACGAACCACATGTTGCTCTGCAGTCAAATGACGTCTGATGACTGATCCTCAGGTGTATGAGAGAAGAATATTCCCATCAGTTTGGAAAGACACGAGACACTAAGATGATTTTGTGTTTTAATACATTAAAGAAGTCTGATGACTGAGCTTCAGACATATGAGAGAAGAACACGCCTATCAAATGGAAAAGTCACGAGTCACAAAGAGGATGTAAAATAGCTGACAAGCAAATATCTCCTTAAGGAAGCAGAAGTAGTATCATGAAAGCTTACTGATAATTCACTGATATTATGCAAACAGAATGTAATTGTAGTTGCATTTCACACAACTGTGTCTAAAACAATTAAACACCTCAAATTTGCAGAGTTGCCCACATGTGCGCAAGTCCGCATACGTATGGTACCACCACTGTACAATACACAATATTTCCTACAGAAAAAATGTCAGCACACCACAGGGTTAACTGGTATAAGAGCCATGCGATCACCATCGTAGAAAAGGTTATGCTACTGCTCCCCGAGTCATATTTTTCACACATGGGGTGCTCTTCACTGTCAAACCACATTGTCTTGCAATATTTAGTCACAGTGTTTTATGCCATCTTGGGTACATTTTATTATTTTGATTCATGGTGTCTTTTCAATGTTTACCTGAAGTGACTTGAGTCTTGTGTGCTTATATATAACCCTGATGATGTAGATGTATAAAGTTCATATGGATTTTACAAAATTAAACAAGATAAGTCCTAAAACAAAGTCAGTGCAGATGGTTATACTTTATAAGATGCTTTAAAAACATCAACAACAACAATACATTATTTTGTCAATTATTATTAGGACATCAGACAATAACATGAATGGCGTCTGACATGAGGGCAAAATTAATAGAATTGACAGTGCTGATTTTGTGTTGTGTTTTTTTGATCATTTTGTTTCAGATTACTGTGATGATAGAAAAAAAGATATATGAATTATATTACAGAATGTGCTCTAAAACAATCTAAGAGTTTAGAATTTAACTGCATTCCATGGACCTCAACGCTCTTTAGAAGTATTGTTGTCCAAACATTCCTGTCACACATTTGTGTAACCACGCAGAAAGATTGAATAAAATCAAGTCTACTCCCTTAAAATAATTCTTCTTTCGTTCCCATAAAGGGGCTCATGGAGAAGAGGCCACATCTATCAGCTTGGTGAACTTTCATGGTCTCTGGGTTGCATCATTACATGATGGAGGCTCTCTCTGCTCCCAGACCGTGTTATCTCACAATATTTAGATAGAGTGCTTTATGCAATCTTTGGTACATATGACGTAGCCCCTTAATGCACGCCGTACCTCCTGTGGCACGCTGTAATAGGCATTGCAAGTTAACTACTATAGTACTACACTACTATGACAGCGCACGGCGCCTTTAGTTATACATTACGACTTGATCATTGCCACTCTAGTAACAGCTAATTTATAATGCCGTGTCTTAAGGGGTTATTACATTTTTAATGACATGATTCAATTTGCTGTCTTTTCTGTATTTACTTCAAATTGGAACTAGTGTCTGTGCATGTATACAGTGCCTATAAAAAGTCTAAGTTACACACCCCTGGTCAAATGTCAGGTTTTTATGAAGTAAACAAATGACAGAAAGACAAATAATTTCACACCTTTTTACAACTTTAATATTAACTATAAACTGAACAATTCAATTGAAAAACAAGCCCACATCTTTAAAGGAAAAAAGTAGAAAACAAAAATCGTAAATTAATATGGTTACATATATAGGCATGCTCTTAAAAGACTACTTGCACTGCCTTTTATTACTTTTTATTTTTTTATTATTTTAAGTTTTTTTTAATTATAAAGCTTAAGTTGTGCCTTATGAAGGTCTAAGGACCGAAAGCTTGCAAGTCAAGTAAAGCTTCTTTGCACAAAAATAGACCCCAAGTGTGCGGATCGTCTTCTTTTTATACAGAAATTATAAAGCTTAAAACATGTATGTTAATGATTAGGATTTGAAACAATAACATCAATAGTTGCATGCATTGAGACATGATTAACTAATTTAATTAAATCCCTTATGTAACATTATTTTGATCAATTACGTTTAAGATTATTTAGATGTTTAGACACAAAGTTGAAAAGAATGCTCTGTAAGATTTTAAAATTCAGCATTACACTCCCATGTATCCCAAAATTCTTATCACATTCCTGTCACATTACTGGTGTAACCATACACAGATCAAGATAAAGTGAAATCCAAAGAAGTCTACTCCTGTCCTAAAAGAATGTGATTAGTTCTCATGGCCATTCGTAGTTTTTGCCAGAAGATGCTCCTATCCTCCCCTGGTTTGGGCCAGCAGAGGTATGTTTGCTTCTTCACCAGTTTCCGCATTCTGTGATATGGGGATAGCTGTTGTGCTGGGATGTCTTCCAAGAAGACCAGGATGAGCACATCATTGTTCTCGTCAAACAGCCTGAAGCTGGCCACCTGAATCTCCCTGGAGCACCACTCGCTCCTCAAGTAGTTCCGTGTCACCACGCAAATTGTCTTTCGGCTGTTGTAGATGCCGTCTACAATGTTGTCAATGATGGGCTTGCCTGGCTCAAAGTCCCGATGGTGCAGACACAGTTTCCATCCTTGTTCGGCCTCCATATTGGGCAGCAGTTCCCTAAGCACCCAAAGTTCATCCTGGGAGTTGTAGGAAATGAAGGCATCGTACATGAAGCCATGATGCTTCTGTCCTCTGTGCCGCTTTCGATCATAGAGATAAGCAAGGAAAAGGTAGTATGCATATACCAGCTGAAATCGCATGAAGTTGTAAATGAAAGTCACCAAGAGTGTAGCAATCACCAGGGAGGAGCTTCCTGCAAAGTAAATGAATTCAATATTTATGGTGCAGGAGTTTGTGTTCAGGTCTTCCAGGTGTTGGTTTTTGAAGGCTGGGGGATAGCTACAGTGATAATTATTAAAGTATATTACCTGGGTTTGTCTTGATTGTTTGGCCCAGTGAAGAAACCATTCATTGCTACAGTCACAAATGAATGTGTTGTTTTGGAGGTCAACATACTCTAAACTGGGAAGGGACTGGATTATTGTCTGGTTGATTCCCTGAAGTTGATTGTTCATCACCTGAAGATTTTGGAGTTGAGAAAGGTTTGCATCAATTACAAAGGTCAATGACGGAAGTAAATTTTTTGATAAACGGAGCTCTGACAGTGCAGGGATGGGATGAAATACCCCTGAGGATAAAGAAGATTCTGTCGTGAATACGTTCCTGCTCAAGTCCAGGTACTGGAGATTGGGAGTGTGTGTGAAGGTGTCTTGATGGACGTACTGAATGTTGAGGTTTTCTCCATGAAATGAAATCAATGAGTTCAGGCCAGCCAGTAGGTTTGAAGGCAAGTTACTCATCCCATGCCTCTGGCTGTTAACAAGCAGGACTTTCAGGGACTTTAACATTGTAAAAGGTGGATTTTGAAGTTTTGTAGTGTCAAACTCTATGTAATTGTCATCCAAATTTAGCACTTCCAGGTTGTGCATACCTTTAAAAATTCCTGGATCATTAAATGTGTTTTGTTTAAGGTGGTTTGCTGTAAGGACCAGTTCTTTTAAATTTTGCAATCCTTCAAAAGCATTTTTTGATATGCTGATTATTTGATTATCATAGATGCGCAGATATTTAAGAGCATTCAATCCACTGAAAGTCCACCCATTTAGTTTACTTATCTTATTGCTGTGCAAATCTAAAGTCATCAGTTTTGGAAGATGACCATTAAAAATGTGTCTCACATCTAAAAGTTTATTCGAGCCCAATAGTAGCACTTGCAGGTTTGGAAGATACTGAAAAGTACAATTCCTAATCATGTTAATGTCATTGCCGTAAAGGTAAAGTCTTTCCAAAAGAGTTAGGTTGTTGAAATCAGAACATGTGACATGATCTATATTGTTATTAGAAAAGTCAAGTAGTGACAGTGAAGGGAGAATGTGTGTGACATTATTAAGTTCAGTAATTTTTGTACTTCTTACTTTCAATGTCTTGAGTTGATTCAATCCTTCAAATGCAAGTGCGGACATTTTAGATGTTGTGTTGTCTCTAAAATGAATTACTCGTAATTGGTGGCATGATTTGAAGAAGCTGTCACTTAGCACATGGATATTGGGTTGTTCTAAGATTAGAGTTTGTAGATGGCTGCAGGTTCTTTGAAAAAAGTCCTGAAAACCTGGTGTTGATAATTCGCTGATTTGGAGAGTTTTCAGGGATGAATTAAAGGTTTGTACAATTTTTACTGTCAAATCTTCTAAAGTTTGAAGTCCACTCACATTGAGTGTCTCCACTGCACCAAGAAAAGATGCATCCTCCACAATCCATTGCAAAGACCCATTATACACGTAGCTACAGGTGGAGATATCCAGATATCCAAGGTATGGAAGGATGTTGTTTGTTATCCGAAAAGTCTTCAGTGGGTTCGAAAATAAATCAAGTCTCCGTAGTTGCAGAGGTTTAGTTGAAAGGTTATGAGACACAAAACTAGTAATGCTGTTGTTTTCAATTTTGATCTCAAATAAATTTGGCAAATGTAAAATGCTCTTCACAGACTCCATGACTGTGAGCCGGTTATGTGCCAGATTTACATGTGTCAAGTTGGAAAGGTCAAGGAAAGCTGATGGGTCAATGTCCTCAATTTTATTTTGATCCAGTCGCAGCACAGTGAGGCTCACTGGTCCCTGTAGAAATCCTCTGGTTATATGTTTCAGCCGATTCCTAGTCATGTAGAGCTCTTGCAGGTGAACAAGATCTTGGAAAGCGCTGTCTTCTATCCATGAAATGTTGTTGTAAGACACATTAAGAGCTCTTAGATTTGAGACGTTCCTGAAGTCTGTCACCTTGATCTTTGAGATGTGATTGCGGGAAAGATCCAGTTCCTTTACGTGAGTAGGGAGTGGCAGCGGAACAATTTTCAAGCCCATATCACAGCACGACACATGACACATGGTGTCTTTGGGCAACACGGTGAGGTTGCAGTATCTGACAAAGAACTGGTGTGATGGTGCACTGAAAAGCCCATAGAGAAATATGTGAAAAAGTGCTCCTCCTAAAGAAGTCATATTTCCCACACCACAATCACTTGTAGTTTCAGGCTGTCTTCATGTTCTGAAATAGATTATTTGGAAAGGAAATGAATTGGCAGTCAGTTCACACGTATCAAAAAGCAATGATTCTCTCTCTCATCTCTCTCTCTCTCTCTCTTTCTCTCTCTCTCTCTCTCTCTTTCTCTCTCTCTCTCTCTCTGTGCATTCAGGCCAAATGAGTAGCCTGCTGGTGCCCATTTCCGACCGCAGATGTTAGCATGACTGGAATAAATGGGAATCTTCACATATTCATATGAGGTTCATTGTACATTGAAACCCAATACGGTTTCATTGCGCTTGCCCATTCTTAGATGTACAACATTAAATGTGCATTGTGTAAGATGGCGGCCGGAGTAGGTATTGCAAATAGACTGCTCATTGCAACTGTGCTGTCTAGTGCCAAATTTGATCTTTTCATTACCAAATAATGAACTAATATTGTACCAGAGATATACTAGTAGTAAATATGTACTAGCACTATATACTGGTATGACCAAAGTACAGCAAGTTTTTCAGCCAAAAATTCCCATCTCTGGAATTGTATGGCAATATGGCAAGTATGGAAAGTGCAATTTTCCGAGTCATAATGAATACTGTACTTAGAATTTGATGATGGTGATAAGCATTCATGAAAAAGGTAATATTTGTGAATGGGCAGCATGAATTCTGGAAATAAACCACTGACATATTACACAGTGCACCTTTAATGGAATCCTTAGGTTTATCATAAAGCTATTGATACTAAAAGATGTAGCAGGTAAGGGTACGTACCGTATCTTGCTGTGCAGTGTGATTAAGTGAGACGACAAAGTTTCTGATGCACAATATGAGCCTGGCATCACCAGAACACGAGTCATGAGACACCAAAGAGGATGTGATGAAATAGCTGACCTAAAAGTGCTTATTTAAGCAAGCAGAAGTAATAGCAGCACAGTGAACCAAAGACACCAAAACTAATCATATGTGGCAATGAAAGAAATTAGATGCTCAGAATTGCCAGAGGTATGACATCATTTGATACACTAATTGTGTGATTATTTACCCAGTTTATCTGTGCTCGATGTTCGACAAAGACCCAATGAGCTTTGGCTGTTTGAAGAATAGGCTTATTTCCATTGAAGAAAATCATTGCACTCATGTTGAAAGACAATGTGAGTAATCCTGCAAGACATAATGCCCTGTGTACATCAAGCGCTACCAACGCGACCCAGGTAGCTGGGGTGGTTGAAGAAGTTTCGCCATGAATTAGTTTTATTCGCTCTGGACGCTGCACTGACATGTTTGATTCAGCTAATCACATAACGGCTCTGTCTTGACAGCCTGGGACATTCCTGGATATGAACGTTTGTAACGCCGCATTATGTAATAACGGTGCAATATGTAATAAGGTAACAAATTATTACATAATGCGGTGACAATTGCCGCATTGTGTAATAATTTACGCATTTCGTAATACATTTCTTGAACGCATTTCGTAATAACTTTTTTCTCATCTTGTAATAAATTATTACAAAATGCGAAATTTATTACGGAATGCGGCCGCAACTTTTTTTTTTGATGGAAATGTAATAACATGGTGCATTATGTAATAATTTATATGGATATGTTTTTTCTGCACTTGGATTCAGTAGGCACAGCACACACATACTCAGTGACATGGTAGTCACTGCCCTCTCTCTCATTCTTCTCAGTTCTCAAACTGCTCGAGAGTCGCGAATGATGCGGTTAAAACCGTTAAGAAATCATTTCACAACTTGTTGCGTGCAACGAGTCCAGCGAATGTCTGCACTTTCTGCTACATTACACCAATTTACAACGACATTAAATAAGCCAGGTCTAAACACTTCACGAGGTGGTGAAAACTTGTCTTGCACTTGCGTGGGTCTGTGGCGAGAGAGAGAGAGAGAGAGAGAGAGAGAGAGAGAGAGAGAGAGAGAGAGAGAGTGTGTGTGTGTGTGTGTATGTGTGTACGCACGGAGACAAACCTGGCCCATATTGATCTTAAGCCCCATCTTGGCTCTTTGGAAATATTCTTACCATTACAAAGTCTATTTTAACACATTGAGTACCGACGACGTAATAATGCGTTTTTCACGCCCATGCGTTGTATACCAAAACGCAAAAATACGTTTTTGCATTTAAATATCATATTTTGAATCTACACCCTTCAATGGACAATATATGTGATTTTGGTAGCTCTGTGATGGACATAAATGACAACATTTGCAGTCCAAAGTTGTTTGATTGTTATGATGTTTGAGTGTTATGATTTGGATATTTTAATTTAACTTACCGAGATGTCTGGATGCCAACCCATGTCGCCTATCGCGCTGCCTGCATTGATTTCCCTAGTACGGTCACTGTAGCATGTGTTGTCTCTGACTTCACGCAATAGGTAAACACCATTGTATATCGTGCCTGGAGTATCTTGAACTTTCTGGACTTGCTAGACCTTTACCAGATCCTTGGATCCAAATGGCACCCGATATGTGATTGGAGTAATGCGCTCCGATTTGGACGTTTGATCGCCAAAAAGATAAGTTTCTGTGTCTTCCTGTATGTGAGAAGCCAGAAGCTAGCATGGCTACATATCATGATTCCCTGATTGTCGCTCCCAACGCAGGACGCTCCCCTGTCGGCTCGCCCCCACTAGCCAGACTATCGATCCCACCGCCATATAACGGAGCTAGTTATCTTTTTGATGTTAGTTTTTTGTTTCTAACCCTAACCTAACTCTAACCTTAAATTGCTTGTATGTGGCAGTGTATGATAATATGTGAAATATAATCGGGTGGGACTACACGTCCGGGAGTGATAGAAACACCTGGGACTAGTATTACACGTCCGGGAGCGATCTCAGTTGGGAGTGTCCATCTGCCACCGCATATGATTCGGATCGGATGGGCTAGGCTACATCTAAGCATCATATCATTTGGATTTGTTGTCAATGTTGGGCTATTATTTCGGGAGTCATCGGGAGCTATTTTAGCAAATGTCTCACCCTCTGCATGTGTGCAAAGAGTTTGTGTTCAGTCCACGTGAAAAACGGGGATTTCAAAGGGCATCGATTGCTGGTGTCGTAGTGTGACAGAGCAGGAGGTGTGCTGCCGTATTCGTGAATCGTGCTATGTTGTTGTTTCCCTAGTAGCCTACGATCGGTAGCGTGTATTGTGTCTGACTTCACGCAATAGGTAAACACAGAGACCATTGTATATCGTGCCAGGAGTATCTTGAACTTTCTGGGCTTGCTACCTAGACCTTTACCAGATCCTTGGATCAAAATGGCACCCGAATTGGTAATTGGAGTAATGCGCTCCGATTTGGAAGTTTGATCGCCAACCAGATAAGTTTATGTATTTGATTATTCACCCCCATGTTGAACTGTCTTCCTGTATGTGAAAAGCCAGAAGCTAGCATAGATGGCTACATATGGATCGGATGGGCTACATCTAAGCATCATATCATTGGCATTTGTTGTCAATGTTGGGCTATTATTTCGGGAGTCATCTGGAACTATTTTAGCAAATGTCCGACCTTCTGCATGTGTGCAAAGAGCTTGTGTTCAGTCTGTGTGAAAAACGTGGATTTCGAAGGGCATTGATTGCCGGTGTCGTAGTGGTTTAGAGCAGAGGTGTGTCTTGAACGAGCAGGAAGATGTGTGTTCAGAGCTAACCTTGCACCAAATTGTGATTAAAACCAACTCATCCCCTTTCAAACTCGTCACATTCTGAAGAAGCGCACCCTTCACAAAAACCTCAATATCTCCGATTGTAGCTGAATTCCATGGATACCCGCTTCGGTTTAGCGTGGGTTTACTCGGCAATAAAAGCTCGTAGAGACACACAGTTTTCACCTACTAAGAGGGCAGCGTCTCCACTTTCGAACGAGTCATAACATATTTCAGTGGCCCTATCACATAATAAGCTGTGAGTCTACAAAAAACGTCAAAAAAGGGCTTAGAACGCTGGTATTCTACGGCATAATTCCGTGAGCACCGCCGGTATTCAATGTGTTAATAGTTTCCCCCAAACGACATGAATCAAATCCCAGGAAAAGACCAACCATTTTAAGTGACTCGTGGGGAGCTGTCCATGCTGGTGGTGCTTAATTTTTCCCGATATTTGCCCGTGGAGTAGTGAGTCTTTCATGTCTGCCTACATGACCTTGCGCGCCAGGGTCTGACCATGGTGCTTTTTGCCCGTGGAGTAAGGAGACTGTCTTCTTGCAAAGCAAGAAGTCATAGCACCCGAGAAAAATGCCACTCTTGTTAAAAATTACATAGGTATGCTTAGGCCTATGTCCTATTTTCAATTTCAGTCCACTGTTAAGTAGGCCTATTAGGCTGCAATCAAATTCAATAGCCTATGCTCATCCACATGCACGCGAAAAACAATAACCCAAGCGGCGGGACTAATTCGATTATATTCCTTCCAAGAATGTCCGAACGTCACAAAAATCAGTTATTTGCATTGTCCGTAATTATACCAAACAAAAAGGTATCAATAGAAGAAATCAAGTCTTCAGTTTCGATAATCCACGTTACAAATCCTCAACAACAGCAAGCCATTCCTTCTCTGCTATGAGGCTGGAAACGGAACAAGTGCAGACAGTAGGCTATATGACCACGTTGATGCTGCACGGCTTGAAAGGATTCTGTCTAAATTAAATATCTTGGATAGCCTATATAGACCTAGGCCTAACTAGATGTGTTGCAATACAGATTCATTTTCTATAGCCAGAAGTGTTCCGTTGGACTGACGAAACCGAACACGATCAAGTTTGCAACTTCTTTCCCTCATGCGCTGTCCGTCAGCACCACCTGTCATTAGACGTCCGATTAGCTTTCATTACGTGCTGAGGGAAAAACCCTCGCCATTAGGCCTATGTGCTGTTGCACTGTTGTGAGGGATATCACCAAATAATTTAGATAAAAGTCAGAACATTATTTTGGCAATGAAAGGCACACAGGTGGCTGGAAGCTCAAGCAGTCTTCAGTCTGTTCATTTAAGTTTGTTTGGTGCTCTTGGATATCGGGGATCAAGTTCATGTAGAGAGAAGAGTTCATCCAAGCACTCCAAAATAAGGTGTCCAAACGGGAAGTTACATTAAAAAGGCTTTAATGGTACTGGGCTGGGGTTACATTAAAAAGCCGACATGTTTCGACCTCACCAGGTCTTCATCAGGGCTACGTTCACCATTGAAAAGAAAGGCCTCCCTTAAATAGTGAAATCACCACATGTGACCCATTACGCACTACACACATTTGCGCACACCTGAGAAAACAAAGATAAAAAAATAGCCTGGGGTAATAAGTGATGCCACAGAAAAAAAATGACCAGAAGTACAAATAAGCATCACAAAAAACAAGTAAAATCAATATCCTCATTTAGACCAGGATAGCGCATGGCATCCAGTTGGTGTATCCAAAAAGTCTCCCTCTGATTAAGTCTTTTTAGCCTGTCCCCACCCCTCGGAAGAGGTTTGATATGTTCGACGCCCTGCATGCGCAGCAGAGAATCATTTTTACCATGGTATTCATTGAAATGTTTCGCCATGGGATAGTCAAAATTGCCCACTCTGATAGCATATTTATGTTCTGCTAGCCTATCTCGCATGCGCCTTTTTGTGCGTCCGATATAAAAGAACCCTTCAGCGCAAGGACAAGTTAGGCGGTATGTGACAAATGTAGAATTGCAATTAATTAAATCTCTCTGTCCAAATTCTCTCGTGGTTTTAGTATCCACAAAAGATTTGGCTTGTGTAACATTTGGGCAGTGAGGGCAGTTCATACATCTATAGGTGCCAATGGGTTTACGCAGCCAGGTTTCTCTCTTTTTCACCTGTAGGTAAGAGCGCATTAATTTATCTCCTAGGCTGGGTGCACTCTTTAAAGACACCACGGATGGTTCTGGGAACACCTCACGTAGTTGCGCATCACTTTCAATAATGGACCAATTGTTCTTAATAATTTGCCTGATCTGCGTCGCTTGTGTACTATATGTCGTAACAAAAAAAGGACGGGACTGCTGGTGTTGATGATGTTTCTTTTTGGTCAATAACGTGTTGCGTTGTAGGGAACGCGCTTCACTGTATGCGTTTTGGATTGCTTCAGGGTGATAGGCTCTATCACTGAATCTTTTCTCCATCAGCTCGGCCTGCTCGTGAAAATCATTTTCGAAATTACAGATACGCCTTAATCTCTGGAATTGACCGTGTGGAATATTTCTAATGAGATGCGGGGGATGGAATGAATCCGCTCTCAGAATGGTGTTCCGAGAGGTCGCCTTTCTGAATAAGGTGGTGTGCACCTGTCCCTCCGCGTCTTTATATATCGTCAAATCCAGAAAGTTAATATTAGTTAATGAATATTCCAAGGAAGCCATCCAAAACGCATACAGTGAAGCGCGCTCCCTACAACGCAACACGTTATTGACCAAAAAGAAACATCATCGCCACCAGCAGTCCCGTCCTTTTTTGTTACGACAGTTCATAGATGTATGAACTGCCCCCACTGCCCAAATGTTACACAAGCCAAATCTTTTGTGGATACTAAAACCACGAAAGAATTTGGACAGAGAGATTTCATTAATTGCAATTCTACATTTGTCATATACCGCCTAACTTGTCCTTGCGCTGAAGGGTTCTTTTATATCGGACGCACAAAAAGGCGCATTCGAGATAGGCTAGCAGAACATAAATATGCTATCAGAATGGGCAATTTTGACTATCCCATGGCGAAACATTTCAATGAATACCATGGTAAAAATGATTCTCTGCTGCGCATACAGGGCGTCGAACATATCAAACCTCTTCCGAGGGGTGGGGACAGGCTAAAAAGACTTAATCAGAGGGAGACTTTTTGGATACACCAACTGGATGCCATGCGCTATCCTGGTCTAAATGAGGATATTGATTTTACTTGTTTTTTGTGATGCTTATTTGTACTTCTGGTCATTTTTTTTCTGTGGCATCACTTATTACCCCAGGCTATTTTTTAACCTTTGTTTTCTCTGGTGTGCGCAAATGTGTGTAGTGCGTAATGGGTCACATGTGGTGATTTCACTATTTAAGGGAGGCCTTTCTTTTCAATGGTGAACGTAGCCCTGATGAAGACCTGGTGAGGTCGAAACTTGTCGGCTTTTTAATGTAACCCCAGCCCAGTACCATTAAAGGCTTTTTAATGTAACTTCCCGGTTGGACACCTTATTTTGGAGTGCCTGGATGAACTCTTCTCTCTACATGAACTGATCCCCGATATCCAAGAGCACCAAACAAACTTAAATGAACAGACTGAAGACTGCTTGAGCTTCCAGCCACCTGTGTGCCTTTCATTGCCAAAATAATGTTCTGACTTTTATCTAAATTATTTGGTGATATCCCTCACAACAGTGCAACAGCACATAGGCCTAATGGCGAGGGTTTTTCCCTCAGCACGTAATGAAAGCTAATCGGACGTCTAATGACAGGTGGTGCTGACGGACAGCGCATGAGGGAAAGAAGTTGCAAACTTGATCGTGTTCGGTTTCGTCAGTCCAACGGAACACTTCTGGCTATAGAAAATGAATCTGTATTGCAACACATCTAGTTAGGCCTAGGTCTATATAGGCTATCCAAGATATTTAATTTAGACAGAATCCTTTCAAGCCGTGCAGCATCAACGTGGTCATATAGCCTACTGTCTGCACTTGTTCCGTTGCCAGCCTCATAGCAGAGAAGGAATGGCTTGCTGTTGTTGAGGATTTGTAACGTGGATTATCGAAACTGAAGACTTGATTTCTTCTATTGATACCTTTTTGTTTGGTATAATTACGGACAATGCAAATAACTGATTTTTGTGACGTTCGGACATTTTTGGAAGGAATATAATCGAATTAGTCCCGCCGCTTGGGTTATTGTTTTTCGCGTGCATGTGGATGAGCATAGGCTATTGAATTTGATTGCAGCCTAATAGGCCTACTGAACAGTGGACTGAAATTGAAAATAGGACATAGGCCTAAGCATACCTATGTAATTTTTAACAAGAGTGGCATTTTTCTCGGGTGCTATGACTTCTTGCTTTGCAAGAAGACAGTCTCCTTACTCCACGGGCAAAAAGCACCATGGTCAGACCCTGGCGCGCAAGGTCATGTAGGCAGACATGAAAGACTCACTACTCCACGGGCAAATATCGGGAAAAATTAAGCACCACCAGCATGGACAGCTCCCCACGAGTCACTTATAATGGTTGGTCTTTTCCTGGGATTTGATTCATGTAGTTTGGGGGAAACTATTAAAATAGCCTTTGTAATGGTAAGAATATTTCCAAAGAGCCAAGATAAGCGGAACCATCTAGCCTATCGACGAGAAGGCTGGCAGTTTAAAAATGAATCTGTTTCGGACAAGGATGGGGCCGCGCGTCTTGGTCGTGACAGTTATCTTGGATATGGAGGAGGTATAGAATGTGTTAGTAATCTATGGGAGGAGGGCATTGAGGTCGATTTGGATAAGGTGGTTGACAAACGAATTACTGTTGGCTGCGGTTGCGCCCACACAGTCGCCTCTTTCTTTTTCTTTAATTGCACATTACAATAATATTAATGTTTTAGCTCAGCCCTGGTGGGGTGCGAATGTTGTGAACAACAACAGACAATTAGGCTAGACTTTTGTAACATCAAGCATAGCGTATGGGTAGAGGACCTCGACATAACCCCGTCACAAACTTGTGCTCCGTCCCTGCGCATCGCAATGCATCGTTTAATCGGATCGGATCGGATCGAATCGAATCGTTACCCTCCGGATCGTAATTGGATTGAATCGTGAGATCATTGAAGATCCCCACCACTAGTACATATGACTTATTACATTTTTAATGACGTGATTCAATTTGCTGTCTTTTCTGTGTTTACTTCAAAGTAATTAGTGTCTGTGCTTGTATACAGTGCCTATAAAAAGTCTGCACACCCCTGGTCAAATGTCAGGGTTTTATGAAGTAAACAAATGACAGAAAGACAAATCATTTCACACCTTTTTACAACTTTAATATTAACTATAAACTGTACAATTCAATTGAAAAACGAGCCCACATCTTTAAAGGAAAAAAGTAGAAAACAAAAATCGTAAATGAATGTGGTTGCATATATAGGCATGCTCTTAAAGGAATACTTGCACTGCCTTTTATTACTTGTTATTTTTATTTAGTTTTACTTTCTTAAATTATAAAGCTTAAAACATGTATGTTAATGATTAGGATTTGAGACAATAACATCATTGAGACATGATTAACTAATTTAATTAAATCCCTTATGTAACATTATTTTGATCAATTACGTTTAAGATTATTTAGATTTTTTGACACAAAGTTTAAGTTTTGAACTCAATTAAAGAATGCTCTGTAAGATTTTAAAATTCAGCATTACACTCCCATGTATCCCAAAATTCTTATCACATTCCTGTCACATTACTGGTATAACCATACACAGATCAAGATGAAGTGAAATCCAAAGAAGTCTATTCCTGTCCTAAAAGAATGTGATTTTCTTCTTTGTTGGTGTTCATAGCCATTCGTAGTTTTTGCCAGAAGATGCTCCTATCCTCCCCTGGTTTGGGCCAGCAGAGGTACGTTTGCCTCTTCACCAGTTTCCGCATTCTGTGATATGGGGATAGCTGTTGTGCTGGGATGTCTTCCAAGAAGACTAGGATGAGCACATCATTGTTCTCGTCAAACAGCCTGAAGCTGGCAACCTGAATCTCTCTGGAGCACCACTCGCTCCTCAAGTAGTTTCGTGTCACCACGCAGATTGTCTTTCGGCTGTTGTAGATGCCGTCTACAATGTTGTCTATGATGGGCTTGCCTGGCTCAAAGTCCCGATGGTGCAGACACATTTTCCATCCTTGTTCGGCCTCCATATTGGGCAGCAGTTCCCTAAGCACCCAAAGTTCATCCTGGGAGTTGTAGGAAATGAAGGCATCGTACATGAAGCCATGATGCTTCTGTCCCCGGTGCCGCTTTCGATCATAGAGATAAGCAAGGAAAAGGTAGTATGCATATACCAGCTGAAATCGCATGAAGTTGTAAATGAAAGTCACCATGAGTGTAGCAATCACCAGGGAGGAGCTTCCTGCAAAGTAAATGAACTCAATATGTATGGTGCAGGAGTTTGTGTTCAGGTCTTCCAGGTATTGGTTTTTGAAGGCTGGCGGATAGCTACAGTGATAGTTATTGAAGAATATTACCTGGGTTTGTCTTGATTGTTTGGCCCAGTGAAGAAACCATTCATTGCTACAGTCACAAATGAATGTGTTGTTTTGGAGGTCAATATACTCTAAACTGGGAAGGGACTGGATTATTGTCTGGTTGATTCCCTGAAGTTGATTGTTCATTACCTGAAGATTTTGGAGGTGAGAAAGGTTCGCATCAATTACAAAGGTCAATGACGGAAGTACATTTTTTGATAAATGGAGCTCTGACAGTGCAGGGATGGGATGAAATACCCCGGGAGATAAAGACGTTTCTGTCGTGAATACGTTCCTGCTCAAGTCCAGGTATTGGAGATTGGGAGTGTGTGTGAAGGTGTCTGGATGGACGTACTGAATGTTGAGTTTTTTTCCATGAAATGAAATCAATGAGTTCAGGCCAGCCAGCAGGTTCGAAGGCAAGTTACTCATCCCATGCCTCTGACTATTAACAAGCAGGACTTTCAGGGACTTTAACATTGTAAAAGGTGGATTTTGAAGTTTTGTAGTGTCAAACTCTATGTAATTGTCATCCAAATTTAGCACTTCCAGGTTGTGCATACCTTTAAAAATTCCTGGATCATTAAATGTGTTTTGTTTAAGGTGGTTTGCTGCAAGGACCAGTTCTTTTAAATTTTGCAATCCTTCAAAAGCATTTTTTGATATGCTGTGTATTTGATTATTATAGATGCGCAGATATTGAAGAGCACTAAGTTTACTGAAAGTACCCTCATATAGTTTAGATATCTTATTGTTGTGCAAGTCCAAAGTCTTCATGTTTGGGAGATGTCCTTTAAAAACATTTCTCACAGTTAACAGTCTATTGGACCCCAATAATAGCATCTCAAGGTTTGGAAGATACCGGAAAGTGCATTTACTGATCTTTTCAATATGATTTTTGTAAAGATACAGCCTAGTCAAAACTGTGTGGTTGCTGAAATCAGAGCATGTGACCTGTTTTATTTTGTTATTGGAAAAGTCAAGCAATGAAACTGTGGGCAGAACATGAGTAATATTATTGAATTTAGAAATTTTTGTATTTCTTACTTTCAGTGTCTTGAGCTGATTCAGTCCCTCAAACACAAGTGAGGACATTTCAGATGTTGTGGTGTCTCTGAATTGTATTTCTTGTAATTGACGGCACGATTTGAATAATCGGTCACTAAGTACTGAGATGTTGAGTTGTACTAAGTAAAGTCTATGTATACGACTGCAGGTTCTGTCTAAAAAGTCCTCAAAATGTGGTGTTGTTAAGCTACTGATTTCGAGAGTTTTTAGGGATGA
Source organism: Engraulis encrasicolus (assembly GCF_034702125.1). Taxonomy (NCBI): domain Eukaryota; kingdom Metazoa; phylum Chordata; class Actinopteri; order Clupeiformes; family Engraulidae; genus Engraulis; species Engraulis encrasicolus. The sequence goes on from NC_085870.1 coordinate 19,966,524, forward strand.
ATTGAAGGTTTGTATGATTTTTACTGTCAAATCGTCTGATGTTTGTAGTTCACTAACATTGAGCGTCTCCACTGAGCCCAGAAAAGATGGATCCTCCACAATCCATAGAAAAGATCCATTATGACCACAATAGGAGATATCCAGATAACTGAGGTATGGAAGGATGTTGTTTGTTATCTGAAATGTCTTCAGTGGGTTCGAAAAGAAATCAAGTCTGCGTAGTTGCAGAGGTTTAGTTGAGAGGTTATGAGACACAAAAGCAGTGATATTATTGTTTTCAATTTTTAACTCAAATAGATTTGGCAGGAGTAATATGCTCTTCACAGACTCCATGACTGTGAGCCAGTTATGTGCCAGATTCACATGTGTCAAACTGGAGAGTGCATCAAAAGCTGATGGGTCAATATCCTCAATTTTATTGTGATCTAATCGCAGCACAGTAAGGCTCCTTAGTCCCTGTAGAAAGCCTCTGGTTACATGTTTTAGCAGATTTCCAGTCATGTACAGTTCTTGCAGGTGAACAAGCTCTTGGAAAGTGCCATCATCGATAATTAAAATGTTGTTGTATGAGACATTAAGAGCTCTTAGATTTGAGACGTTCCTGATGTCTGTCACCTTGATCCTTGAGATGTGATTACGGGAAATATCCAATTCCTTTACGTGAGTGGGGAGCTGCAATGGAATCGTTTCCAAGCCCATGTCACAACACGACACATGACACATGATGTCGTTGGGCAACAATGTAAGGTTGCAGTTTCTGACAAAGAACTGGTGTGATGGTGCACTGAGAAGCCCATAGAGAAACACATGAAAAAGTGCTCCTCCTAAAGAAGTCATATTTCCCACACAACAGCAATCACTTGTACTTTCAGACTGTTCCCAAGATCTGAAAAAAAAAATGTTTTGAAAGAAAACAAATTTGGCAGTCAATGCAGATGCACATCAAGTAAGGGGGCATTTGGATTTTTCCCCCCCAATCTCCCCCCTCTCTCCATGTATAGCTATTAAGATGTGTAAGATATTATATACTGTCTGTATAGCAGGAACATTTTAAAGGGACACTCTGTGAGATTTTTAGTTGTTTATTTTCAGAATTCATGCTGCCCATTCACTAATGTTACCTTTTTCATGAATACTTACCACCACCATCATATTCTAAGTATTCATTATGACTGTAAAAATTGCACTTTTCTTACATGAAAAGGGGGATCTTCTCCATGGTCCGCCATTTTTAATTTCCCAAAATAGCCATTTTTTGTTGCAAAAATGACTCTACTTGGACCATACTAGAAAATATTTGTTTATTACTCAGTAAACTTTCATGTAAAGATCAAATTTGGCAATAGGCAGCCCAGTTTCAATGAGCAGCATAGTTGCAGTACCTTTTCTGACCATTCCTGCACAGTGTACCTTTAAAGGATTTTTGGAAATTCAAAATGACGGACCATGGAGAAGATCCCCCTTTTCAAATATGAAAAGTGCAATTTTTCCAGTCATAATGAATACTTAGAATTTGATGGTGGTGGTCAGTATTCATGAAAAGGGTAACATTAGTGAATGGGCAGAATGAATTCTGGAAATAAATAACTACAAATCTCACACAGTGTCCCTTTAAACAATTTTTAGATAAATGTATTTCTTTGTGAAGCTTGTGTAGTTGTGTCAAGATTTTAAAGCGAAATCCCCTTCTTTACAACGAAGTGCACTATTTTGAAAATTGAGCCCCTTTTCTGAGTTCTCTTTCATGTTTTAGAGTACCCCTCACCATTTATTTCATATTTGCTTTTTCAGCAAATATGAAATAAATGGTGAGGGGGATTATAAAACATTGCAGACAACTCAGAAAAGGGGCTAAATATTGAAAATAGTGCACTGTCCTTTAATGCCTCCATGACCGTAATTAAAAATCTTCGTAATGAGATCGGAATGAGAATCTTCACTGACATATTTATATGATTTTCATGCTGCAGCCTAATACAAAATGCTTCATTATATCTGCCTCTCAGTAGCAGTACAGGATAAATGAAATCCTTTGTCATTGATGTTAACTAATACTGTTACACAGGTGACAGGTAAAGGTGCATATGCGGGGCTCTAAATTAGCACCTGCCAACCGGCCAAATGTTTGTAAAAATTCAATTTGGCTGAAGAAGAAATGAAAGCTTTACCCACTTTGACCCATTAGTGAGTGCAGGTTTGGCTAGTAAATTAACACCTACTAGCCATTTTGACTGGTTATGAAAAAAGATCATTCAGAGTCCTGTACATACCACGTGTTGTTCTGTTGTCCAATGACGTCTGATAATTGAGTTTGATAGAAGAACAAGGTTATCAAAAAAGAAAGATGTAAAATAGCTGACCTTCACGTGCATTTTAAAGAATATATGAAGTCTGATGGTGGAGCTTCAGATGTATTTATAGAGAAGATGACCATGATCATCAAACGGGAAAGTCACGAGTCACAAAGAGGATGTGAAATAGGTGACCTGCAATGACAATGACAACATGAGATTAGATAAGATTAGATTCAGTGTTTTTGCCATTACTCAGGAAACAGACAACAAAATGCAATTTAGCATCTAATCAGAAGTGCAAATAGCAGACATGCAAACAACATACCGATATTACACTGATATTATTGCGAAAAGGCACTAAAGCTAGGAGCATTTAACACAACTGTGTCAAAAAGAAAAGGCCCATATTTGCAGAGCTACCCACATGTCCTAACATAGTACCAAAATGACTCAGTGGCTGGTGGGTCAGCCGGTATCAGAGACTTGCGATTATCATCTTAGAAAAGGCTATAGATTCTTATGAAATGCAGCCCACCTCCACCCTCTCCTAAATAAGTACATAGATTAAATAACTACAGTAGTTTATTGTCAAGATTGTCATTTTTTGTCAAGATACTTCATTCAAAATATATTGTCAGGACACCTATTCAAGGATGTAGGTGTTTGTTGTCAATGTGGCCGATAGCCATAAACTATACTCTTACACAGAAAGAATTATTCACTAACCATCTGATTGTTGATTCTGTTTACTCTAACCCTTGCATGACTGAAAGACCTAGTGGGCTTTGACAGTTATAAGAATAGGTGTATTGCCATTGAGGAAAATCACATTGCTCAGAGACTGAAAGGGAAAAAGGAAGCGAAAATCCTCATATGTCGTACTTCACGACGCCAGGATGTCAAGAGTTGCACGTAGTCTATTGTCATTGAACAGTTGCTAACAATAGGAATTAAGACAGCACAACCACAGAGGACCAAGGTAAAAAAAAAAAAAGTAACATGGTCTAGCCTTGCTGACAAAAAGCCATCTCTGGGTGCATCCCAATATGTGTCCTTGCCTCCTCCACTTGTGCTTGTCTCCTCGTCCCGCCTCCTGGCCCCTCCTCCGTGGAGAAAACGATAAAGTTTCCCAGCTGTCAGCCTCGCCACAACAACTTTTGAGGGACTGTTTTTCATTCACCATAACAATTGCAAATGAGAAAAAGACTTTACAATTGAGCTTTTGCAAGATATTGAAATATAATGCTGTTGTCAGTGATGTCATCATGACGAGAAGCAAGTGGAGGAGGCAAGTGGAGGAGGCAAGGTCACATATTGGGATGCACCCTCTGTCTAAAGTGTTGTCCATCATTGTGCCTCATCAATGGTAGAGTAATCTATCAGTTGCTCTAAGACTAGTGGCATGCATACTAACCTTCAAGAAGCTTGTGAAGAGTTTACAAGGGGTCCTATGAGTCCTGTGAAACAAAGGCATGCTCCAAGTTTTGACTTCTGGCTCCAGTATGTCCGAGTGTTGTACAGTGTGCATTGTACATGATGCAAGCAACTAGTTATTTTAGTGTTGCATGGCAATATTGCATTCCATTGCATGCAGTGATGCCATAATCTGCCATAATCTCGAGCTCACCGTGTAGAAGTGTGGTCAAAAGTAACTCTACCAATGTCAATAGAGAACAAAGACACATGTTCATGCTTGAATGAAAGTAGTCCATTGTTTTAGAGGTGATACTTCGATGACACTGATGATATCAGGAGACGGGTCCTTTTATGGTCAAGAGTGAGTTTGGTATTGGGTTTCAGCTTTGACACAACCATGAGCCATCCATAGCTAATCACTACCCATGCTAACTTGCAAGCCCTAGTTGGTATGGGTTGCATACTCAGTGTTTTTCAGTGAAATTGATGTGTACACCTTTTAGTGGATCTGTGTAATATACAATGTGGTTATGGTCAGTCATCTAACCTCTCTCCTGTCTGAACTAAATGTAGTGAGAACCATAATGACTAATATGCTGCATGTAAGACACAAAAAAGGTGGAACTGGAGGCAGATGTCCTTCCCTGGTATTATTAGGAATAGACTTTAAATGGTACCTAGACAGCTCTGTACAGTGTGTGCAAGTAACCCCAACATAACTGAATGGGTTCCAAGACTTCCCAATTACCACTGGATCCAATGATGACACACACACACACACACACACACACACACACACACACACACACACACACACACACACACACACACACACACACACACACACACACACACACACACACACACACAGTTACACATACAGAGAGAGGGGCGAGAGAGAGAGATAGAAAGAGAGAGGGGATGAGAGAGAGAGAGCACTTTGAAGTCGTGCGCCAGTGTAACTGTGGTTAAGGTCTTTCATATAGAATAGAGTAGAATAGAATAGAATAGAATACTTGTAGGTGTTGACTTGACTGGGACACCCAAGGAACTCATGTGGAAGAGGCTGAATCTACAAACTTGTGATGAAACTTCATGATATCAGTTTTATGGGATTCTCTTTTATATTTGCTGTTAAACCACATTTTCTTGCATTGTGTATTCAAAGTATTTCATGCCATCTTGCACCCACATGTTACATTTTAATATTTTAATTCAATTTGTTGTCTTATCAATTTTTACCTGAAATGCATTGTGCCTCAAGTGCTTACAATATATATAACTTCAAGGAGGTAGATTTATAGTAGCCTGATAACCATCAACTTCCAAATCTCTTCGAGACTTCCAAACTAGTTGGCCGTTGGGCCTACTTCAGGCGACTCTTGCATAGAGACAAGGAGTAGTATGGTGTTTAGTAATTTAAAAACCCTTTATTTTAACTGGGGTACATAACTAAAAACGCCAACCGGTTTCAACCTCACAGGGTCTTCATCAGGGCGTGTCAGGAAAGAGTTCGTTTGCGTGACCTTTTATCAGTTCACATGGTCACATGATGGTTCCGGTAGGGTACATGGATATTGTCATTTTCAGTGAATGTATGAAAGCACATTAATATAAACACTGCAATAGAGAAGTATAATATTAAGGAATAATACAGTATAATAAAGCGTGGTATTGCGCATGGGGTACCTGGCGATTAAAGAGTAGCCTACTCAAATACGTGTACATATTCAGACATATCAGGCATCAATTTTAAGTCAATTAAAAAGGAGGGTCATCCATACTCAGTCATTGTGGTCATTCAGTCATTACAAAAAAGGTCTAAAATCTATTTCCTCATTGAGGCCTGGGTAGTTCATGGCATCCAAAGTGTGTATCCAGAATGTCTCCTTTTGTAATAATGTTTTGAGGCGGTCACCCCCCCTAGGGGCCGTAGGGATGTGTTCCAGGGCTTCAACTTTTAGTGCCCTGGGATCTTGGTTGTGCGCGCTCTGGAAATGTCTTGCCATCGGGTAGTCCTCATTATTGGTGCGTATTGCGTACTTGTGTTCGGCTACCCTTTCCTTCAGGCGCCTCTTAGTACGGCCAACGTAAAAACAATTGCAAGGGCAAGAGAGACGATATACTATATGCGTCGTGTTGCAGTTCACAAAGTGTTTGCATTTGTAAACGTGTTTAGTTTTAAAATCAGTCCATTCCTTGTGTTGCATAATGTTCGCGCAATGGTTGCATGAGGATTGTAAGCATTTAAAAGTTCCCTCTTCGAGAAAGATTAGTTTCCCAAACGGCATGGTTGACCCGCCTCCCTTGGTTTGCTGCTGGTCAAGGCCAGAAAAGGCTGTGTCAAAGTTTAAACCAAAACATTTTCTTAGTCCCAATAGAACGTCTCTGCTTAAACGACGTCACTGCCTTGAACACTCCTCTACCCAGGGCCATTGGAGCTACTCAAAGTTGATTGGTGCCCGTCAAGGTCAGTGGAGTTCCTGATTTTTTTCGGAGATCAGAAATGATATTCACATTGCTCGAGGCCTAGCAAATGTGTTTTGCCACTAGGAGGGAATAGCCTGGCTAGATTTATAAGGATATTATGTCACATTAATATGGATTTCAAAAAACTAAACATGATCAGTCCTAAAACAAAAGAAAAAAATCTCTGTGCAGACGGTTATCCTTCAAAAGATTTTATAAACAGCAGAAACAACAGCAACTTATTTTGTTAATTATTGGGATACATAAATAGTTGCTTACTAGAGGACACAATTAATTACAAAGTTATATTGATCAGTTTTGTTTTGGATCACTGTGGTGATAGAAAAATGGGCGTTTTGAACTATATTACACAATCTTCTCCAAAGCAATATAAGATTATAGCATTCAACTATGGAACTTGTTTTGTTAATTATTGGGATATGACAAAACTACTGTACATGAATAGTTGCTTACTAGAAGGCACAATTAATTACAATATCATATTGATCAGTTTTGTTTTGGATCACTGTGGTGATAGAAAAGTGGGTGCATTGAACTATAGTAGTCCGCAACACTGTTAATGTTCCCAGCGATTTATTTGCACAACGTTTCGGACCTTCGTCCTACTGGAGAAAGGACGAAGGTCCGAAACGTCGTGCAAATAAATCACTGGGAGCATTAACAGTGTTGCAGACTTCTATCATTTATTTCAGTTGCTCTATTTTGTCCAGCACCTGTGCCACTGATGTGCGCGCATTTTCCACCTTCTTGCTTTGAACTATAGTACACAATCTTCTCCAAAGCAATATAAGATTATAGCATTCAACTATGGATCACAACATGCTTTAGAATTTAGTTGTCCAAACATTCCTATCACACATTGGTTTAACTACTCAGAAAGATTAATAATAATATCTGAGGAAGTCTATTCCCCTCCTAAAAGGATGGGATCATCGTCTTTCTTGGTGTTCATGGCCATTCGTAGTTTTTGCCAGAAGATGCTCCTATCCTCCCCTGGTTTGGGCCAGCAGAGGTATGTTTGCTTCTTCACCAGTTTCCGCATTCTGTGATATGGGGATAGCTGTTGTGATGGGATGTCTTCCAGGAAGACCAGGATGAGCACATCATTATTCTCATCAAACAGTCTGAAGCTGGCCACCTGAATCTCCCTGGAGCACCACTCGCTCCTCAAGTAGTTTCGAGTCACCACACAGATTGTCTTTCGGCTGTTGTAGATGCCGTCTACAATGTTGTCAATGATGGGCTTGCCTGGCTCAAAGTCCCGGTGGTGCAAACACAGTCTCCAACCTTGTTCGGTCTCCATATTGGGCAGCAGTTCCCTAAGCACCCACAGTTCATCCTGGGAGTTGTAGGAGATGAAGGCATCGTACATGAATCCATGTTGCTTCTGTCTCCGGTGCTGCTTGCGGTCATGGAGATAAGCCAGGAAGAGGTAGTATGCATATACCAGCTGAAATCGCATGAAGTTGTAAATGAAAGTCACCATGAGTGTAGCAATCACCAGGGAGGAGCTTCCTGCAAAGTAAATGAACTCAATATTTATGGTGCAGGAGTTTGTGTTCAGGTTTTCCAGGTGTTGGTTTTTGAAGGCTGGGGGATAGCTACAGTGATAATTATTGAAGAATATTACCTGGGTTTGTCTTGATTGTTTGGCCCAGTGAAGAAACCATTCATTGCTACAGTCACAAATGAATGTGTTGTTTTGGAGGTCAACATACTCTAAACTGGGAAGGGACTGGATTATTGTCTGGTTTATTCCCTGAAGTTGATTATTCATCACCTGAAGATTTTGGAGGTGAGAAAGGTTTGCATCAATTACAAAGGTCAATGACGGAAGTAAATTTTTTGATAAATGGAGCTCTGACAGTGCAGGGATGGGATGAAATACCCCGGGAGATAAAGAAGATTCTGTCGTGAATACGTTCTTGCTCAAGTCCAGGTACTTGAGATTGGGAGTGTGTGTGAAGGTGTCTGGATGGACGTACTGAATGTTGAGGTTTTCTCCATGAAATGAAATCAATGAGTTCAGGCCAGCCAGTAGGTTTGAAGGCAAGTTACTCATCCCATGCCTCTGACTGTTAACAAGCAGGACTTTCAGGGACTTTAACATTGTGAAAGGTGGATTTTGAAGTTTTGTAGTGTCAAACTCTATGTAATTGTCATCCAAATTTAGCACTTCCAGGTTGTACATACCTTTAAAAATTACTGGATCACTAAATGTGTTTTGTTTAAGGTGGTTTGCTCTAAGGACCAGTTCTTTTAAATTTTGCAATCCTTCAAAAGCATTTTTTGATATGCTGGTTATTTGATTATCATAGATGCGCAGATATTTAAGAGCATTCAATCCACTGAAAGTCCACCCATTTAGTTTACTTATCTTATTGCTGTGCAAATCTAAAGTCATCAGTTTTGGAAGATGACCATTAAAAATTTGTCTCACATCTAAAAGTTTATTCGAGCCCAATAGTAGCACTTGCAGGTTTGGAAGATACTGAAAAGTACAATTCCTAATCATGTTAATTTCATTGCCGTAAAGGTAAAGTCTTTCCAAAAGAGTTAGGTTGTTGAAATCAGAACATGTGACATGATCTATATTGTTATTAGAAAAGTCAAGTAGTGACAGTGAAGGGAGAATGTGTGTGACGTTATTAAGTTCAGTAATTTTTGTACTTCTTACTTTCAATGTCTTGAGTTGATTCAATCCTTCAAATGCAAGTGTGGACATTTTAGATGTTGTGCTGTCTCTAAAATGAATTACTCGTAATTGGTGGCATGATTTGAAGAAGCTGTCACTTAGCACATGGATATTGGGTTGTTCTAAGATTAGAGTTTGTAGATGGCTGCAGGTTCTTTGAAAAAAGTCCTGAAAACCTGGTGTTGATAATTCGCTGATTTGGAGAGTTTTCAGAGATGAATTAAAGGTTTGTACAATTTTTACTGTCAAATTTTCTGAAGTTTGAAGTCCACTCACATTGAGTGTCTCCACTGCACCAAGAAAAGATGCATCCTCCACAATCCATTGCAAAGACCCATTATGCACGTAGCTATAGGTGGAGATATCCAGATAGCCGAGGTATGGAAGGATGTTGTTTGTTATCCGAAATGTCTTCAGTGGGTTCGAAAATAAATCAAGTCTCCGTAGTTGCAGAGGTTTAGTTGAAAGGTTATGAGACACAAAACTAGTAATGCTGTTGTTTTCAATTTTGATCTCAAATAGATTTGGCAAGTGTAAAATGCTCTTCACAGACTCCATGACTGTGAGCCGGTTATGTGCCAGATTTACATGTGTCAAATTGGAAAGGTCAATGAAAGTTGATGGGTCAATGTCCTCAATTTTATTTTGATCCAGTCGCAGCACAGTGAGGCTCACTAGTCCCTGTAGAAAGCCTCTGGTTATATGTTTCAGCCGATTCCTAGTCATGTAGAGTGCTTGCAGGTGAACAAGATCTTGGAAAGCGCTGTCTTCTATCCATGAAATGTTGTTGTAAGACACATTAAGAGCTCTTAGATTTGAGACGTTCCTGAAGTCTGTCACCTTGATCTTTGAGATGTGATTGCGAGAAAGATCCAGTTCCTTTACGTGAGTAGGGAGTGGCAGCGGAACAATTTTCAAGCCCATATCACAGCACGACACATGACACATGGTGTCGTTGGGCAACATGGTGAGGTTGCAGTATCTGACAAAGAACTGGTGTGATGGTGTACTGAAAAGCCCATAGAGAAAAATGTGAAAAAGTGCTCCTCCTAAAGAAGTCATATTTCCCACACCACAGCAATCACTTGTAGTTTCAGGCTGTCTTCATGTTCTGAAATAGATTATTTGGAAAGTAAATGAATTGGCAGTCAGTTCACACATATCAAAAAGCAATGATTCTCTCTCTCTCTCTCTCTCTCTCTCTCTCTCTCTCTCTCTCTCTCTCTCTCTCTCTCTCTCTCTGTGTCTCTCTTTCTCTCTGTGCATTCAGGCCAAATGAGTAGGCTGCTGGTGCCCATTTCCGGCCGCAGATGTTCGCATGACTGGAATAAATGGAAATCTTCACATATTCATATGAGGTTCATTGTAACTTGCAACTCATTACTGGACTTTTTTAATGAAAAAATGCATAAAATCCACCAACATCTTATCTGCAACCCATCTATTCCCTCCCCCACTGATCTCTTCCCCCTCCACCAGTTATTTTCTAGCTTTCATCTCCCGGACTCCCCTGAAATATCTGACCTCATCTCCAAATCCACGCCCTCCACCTGTCAGCTTGATCCCCTCCCCACAACCCTTGTCAAATCCTGCCTCCCCTCTCTCCTCCCCTTCATTTCTGCCATCATCCACTCCTCACTCTCTACTGGTACTGTACCCTCTCTGTTCAAAGTTGCTGCTGTCACTCCTATACTCAAAAAACCTGGCTCTGATCCCTCTGACTACAACAACCTCCGCCCAATCTCCAACCTTTCATTCATCTCCAAAATTCTAGAAAAAATGGTAGCCTCTCAACTCCATTCCCATCTAACTCATAACTCCCTCTATGAGCACTTCCAATCTGGTTTTCGACCCCGACATAGCACTGAAACCGCCCTAGTTAAAATCACTAATGACCTGCTCATGGCTGCTGACTCTGGACTACTCTCTATTGTCATTCTCCTTGACCTCAGTGCAGCCTTTGACACCATCTCTCATTCTATCCTTCTCCACAGACTCTCCTCAATTGGCATTAGTAACACACCCCTTGACTGGTTCCACTCCTATCTCTCTGGTCGTTCTCAATTTATTCAAATGAAGGCTTTTAAATCTAAGCCCTCCCCTGTCACCTCTGGTGTCCCTCAAGGTTCTGTTCTGGGGCCGCTCCTCTTCATCACCTACCTCCTTCCCCTTGGTAATATCTTCTGCAAATTCAAAATTAATTTCCATTGCTATGCTGATGACACCCAGCTCTATTTATCTGGCAAACCCTCTGACACTCTCCCTCCCCCCTCCCTCACCACCTGTGTCTCTGAAATCAAATCCTGGTTCACCTCCAATTTTTTTTAACTCAATTCTAACAAAACTGAAGTCCTACTAGTAGGCACCAAATCCACCTTATCCAAAGCAGATAGTTTTCCCTTCTGAATTGATAACCCTTCTGTCTCCCCCTCCCCTCAAGTTAAGAGTCTAGGCGTCATGCTTGATGGCTCTCTATCCTTCCTCTCCCACATTAACAACATCACACGGTCTGCTTATTTCCACCTACGCAACATTAACCGTCTCCGCCCTCTCTCACTTCCCATTCTACCTCCATTCTTGTACACAGTCTTGTCACCTCCCGCATTGATTACTGTAATTCTCTCTTCTTTGGTCTCCCTCAAAAATCTCTCCACAAGCTCCAACTGGTCCAGAACTCAGCTGCCCGCATCATTACTAAAACCCCTTCCTGTCACCATATTACCCCTGCACTGCAACATCTCCACTGGCTCCCTATCAAATATAGAATTCATTTTAAAATACTTCTCCACACCTTCAAGGCTATCCACAATCTTGCCCCCCCTTATCTATCTAATCTTATTCACATTGCTGTTCCCTCCCGCCCCCTCCGTTCCTCTTCCTCCATTCTCCTCTCTATCCCCTCTGCCCGTCTTAATACAATGGGGAATAGAGCTTTTAGCTGCTCTGCTCCTCAGCTCCTCCGCAATATTGACTCTGTGCCCCTGTTCAAATCCAGGCTAAAAACCCATCTGTTTCAGATAGCCTATTCTTTATGAGTCTTAAACTCTGTTTTGTTTTATTTCATTTTATTCTATTTCATATTTTTTTTAAAAAAATATTCATTTACTTGTTTTTGTTTAAAATTCTGTTTATGTGTCTTGTTTTATTTTTGTTTCTCTCTGTACAGTGTCGTTGAGTGTTTTGAAGGGCGCTTTTAAATAAAATGCATTATTATTATTTATTATTATTGTACATTGAAACCCAATACGGCTTCATTGCGCTTACCCATTCTTAGATGTACAACATTAAAGGTGCATTGTGTAGGTATTGCAAATATACTGCTCATTGCAACTGTGCTGTCTAGTGCCAAATTTGATCTTTTCTTGAATATTTACCAAATAATGAACTAATATTGTACCAGAGATATACTAGTACTAAATACGTACTAGCACTATATACTGGTATGACCAAAAATGCCCATTTCTGGAATTGTATGGCAAGTATGGCAATATGGCAAGTATGGAAAGTGCAATTTTCTGAGTCATAATGAATACTTAGAATTTGATGGTGGTGGTAAGCATTCATGAAAAAGCTAATATTTGTGAATGGGCAGCATGAATTCTGGAAATAAACCACTGACATATTACTTATTGCACCTTTAATGGAATCCTTAGGTTTATCAAAAAGCAGGTAAGGGTACGTACCGTATCTTGCTGTGCAGTGTGATTAAGTGAGACGACAAAGCTTCTGATGCACAATACAGTATGAGCCTTGCATCACCAGAACACGAGTCATGAGACACCAAAGAGGATGTGAAATAGCTGACCTAAAAGTGCAGAAGTAATAGCAGGAGCAGAAGTAATAGCAGCACAGTGAACCAAAGACACCAAAACTAATCATATGTGGCAATGAAAGAAATTAGATGCTCAGAATTGCCAGAGGTATGACATCATTTGATACACTAATTATGTGATTATTTACCCAATTTATCTGTGCTCGATGTTCGACAAAGACCCAATGAGCTTTGGCTGTTTGAAGAATAGGCTTATTTCCATTGAAGAGAATCATTGCACTCATGTTGAAAGACAATGTGAGTAATCCTGCAAGACATAATGCCCTGTGTACATCAAGCGCTACCAACGCGACCCAGGTAGCTGGCGTGGTTGAAGAAGTTTCGCCATGAATTAGTTTTATTCGCTCTGGACGCTGCACTGACATGTTTGATTCAGCTAATCACATAATGGCTCTGTCTTGACAGCCTGGGACATTCCTCGATATGAACGTTCCAATTGGTTTTCGCCGAACCGCGTCATAGCGAATTCGCTTAAGATTAGCTTGAGTTTAATCGTCAAAATTCGCCCAGGTCGCTCAAGAAGCTTCGCTCCTGCCGAATTCGCTCTGGTAGCTTTATTCGCCTTCCCTCCATAGAGAAACAATGACTTCCGCCGCGCAGGTCGCTTAGTTCGCCTTCGATGTACACAGGGCATAAGGCTTGCAAGACCTGTGTTGTCACTGAAAGTGGTGGTTCGCCATTTTAGACATTAAGCCCTGTTTGTGTGACTTCTGGGGTTAAGTAGAGATGTTCTCATCACAATTTTGACAATTGGTGCTGAACGGAGCATTTGGGTATCCAAGACTGCAGCCCCCCCACCTTTACATTGACTCCAATGGAGCACTCAAGCAATCGATTATAAAATGGCATTAAACTTTCGTTTGGAAAGACATGGAACTCACCGTGTGGTCAGTGGTAGACAGTGATAAATTGACCCAAAAATTGCAGCGAAATATGCCTTCTAACTGTTGTTTAGCTGCAGTCTTGAATACCCAAATGCTCCGTTCAGCACCAAATGTCAAACTTGTGATGAGAACATCTCTACTTCACCTCAGAAGTCACATAAACAGGGCTTAATGTCTAAAATAGTGAACCATCACTTGAACATTTCCCTATAAAATGAATTTAGACACCATGGCCACAGAGGAGCAAGATTGTTAAGTCTCAAATAAACTCTGTGTCTACAGTAGCATTGTCCCCCAGTGACACAAAGTGATCTCTGTCCACAGTGCTGCCCATCCTTGTCCCTCAATGGTAGAATAAAGTATCTGTTGCTGTAGGACTGGGGTAACATATAGTACATATCAAGTTTAATAAGCTTGTGAAGAGAGTTCAGAAGACAGTTTATGTTTCCTGGGGAACACTGGTAAGCTCCAAGCCTTTATTACTATCTGCAGTATGACTGGGTTTTGTTTCAATTATTCATTGTGTAGTACAGAGTAAAGGCAATCTAAGTCTGTTGTTGTTGCATGACCATATTTCAGTGATGGCATAGTGTTAGTGCGACAGATTGTGTGGTTGATTGTGCACTGTTCACTAGTCATTGTGCAACTACCACGTTCCATAGAGAACTGAGCAACAGTGCTATTCTTGTGGAGACTGAAAGTAGGCTTACCCAACTCTTCAGTCTGCCTATAAGTAATTTAGACTTGAAATGGTACTGAGACTGCTCAGTTGAGCATGTGTGAAAAGCCCAACATAAATGCAAATATACTGCAGAATCCATTGACGACAGAGAAAAATAGGGAGAGAGGGAGGGAGAGAGAGAGAGAGACCTTTGAACAGATGCATGCTCAAATGAGGCTAGCCTGTAGGTGTTAGTGTTAGCACACTTTAGGTGTGGCTCCCATCGACTTGGTGAACTGTCACCATCTCTGAGTTAGTTATGGGGTGCTCTCTGTTCCCTATTCTCAAAATGCATGCACAGTATTTTAGTCTCATAGTTTACTGCCATCATTGGTCCATATATTACTTTTTTAATCACTGGATTGTATATTTGTATTGTATTTGTATTTGTAGTGCATACAAAACAAAACAAGAACAGTCCTCAAAGCAAAACATGTTTACTTTAACAGGTTTTATGAAAGAAAAAAAATAGAATAGGAGGCAATAAGATATGTACAGTAGCTGCTTACATGAAGACACAATTAATTGAATGAATAATACTGATTTCATTTCATGTCATTTTAAACAATTATGTGTAGGATTAATCGGATGATACAAAATTGAGAGTTTTAGTTCATTAAAGCATGTTCTCTACAACAATGAAATATTCTAAAATTCAACATAACATTCCATGGATCCCAGCATTCCTTATCGTTGTCCAAACATTCCTGTCACACACTGGTGTAAACATACAGAAAGTATACATATCTAGTCATACAAATCTAGTCCCTTCCTAAAAGAATGGGATTTTCTTCTTTGTTGGTGTTCATAGCCATTCGTAGTTTTTGCCAGAAGATGCGCCTATCCTTCCCTGGTTTGGGCCAGGAGAGGTATGTTTGCTTCTTCACCAGTTTCCGCATTCTGTGGTATGGGGATAGCTGTTGTGCTGGGATGTCTTCCAGGAAGACCAGGATGAGCACATCATTGTTCTCCTCAAACAGCCTGAAGCTGGCCAGCTGAATCTCCCTGGAGCACCACTCGCTCCTTAAGTAGTTTCGAGTCACCACGCAGATTGTCTTTCGGCTCTTGTAGATGCCATCTACAATGTTGTCTATGATGGGCTTGCCTGGCTCAAAGTCCCGATGGTGCAGACACAGTTTCCATCCTTGTTCGGTCTCCAGGTTGGGCAGCAGTTCCCGAAGCACCCAAAGTTCATCCTGGGAGTTGTAGGAGATGAAGGCATCGTACATGAAGCCATAATGCTTCTGTCTCTGCTTTTTCTTTTTGTCATAGAGATAGGCCAGGAAAAGGTAGTATGCATATACCAGCTGAAATCGCATGAAATTGTAAATGAAGGATACCAAGAGTGTAACAGTTACCAAAGAGGAGCTTCCTGCAAAGTAAATGAACTCTAAATTCAAGGTGCAGGAGCTTGTCTCTAGGTTCTCTAGATATTGACCTTTGAAGGCTGAGGGATAGCTGCATTGATATTTATTAAAGAATATTACCTGGGTCTGATTTGATTCTTTGGCCCAGTGAAGTAACCATTCATTGCTACAGTCACAAATAAATTTGTTATTTTGTAGGTCAACATACTCTAAATTAGGAAGGGACTCGATTATAGTTTGGTTGAATCCCTGAAGTTGATTGTTCATCACCTGAAGGTTTCTTAGTTGAGTAAGGTTTGCATCAATTACAAAGTTTAACGATGGAAGTGAGCTGCGCCTTATATGGAGCTCAGACAGCGCACCAATGGGTTGAAATATTTTTGGAGATAAGGAAGTTTCTGTCGGGAAAACATTCTTGCTTAGGTCCAGATATTGAAGTTTGGGGGTGTACACAAAAGTCTCTGGGTGAATGTATTGAATGTTTAGGTCCACTGCATGAAATATGATGAGTGAGCTCAGGCCTTTCAGCAAGTTAGAAGGCAAGAAATTCTTTCGATGCTTCTGGCCAGTAATCAGGAGGACTTTTAAGAGACTTCAACATTGTGAATGGGGGATTGTTAAGATGTTGACTGTCAAACTGTAGGGTATTGTCTTTCAAATTCAGGACTTCCAGGTTCTGCAAACCATTAAAAACTTCTGGATCTGTAAGGGCACTTTGTTTAAGGTGATTTGCCGTAAGAACCAGTTCTTTTAAAGTTACTAATCCCTTAAAAGCATTTTTTGATATGCTGCTTATCTGATTATCATGGATGCGCAGATATTCAAGAGCACGGAGACCACTGAAAGTGCCTTCTTCCAGTTTAGTTATCTTATTACTGTGCAAGTCCAAAGTCACAAGTTTTGGGAGGTAACCTTGAAATATGTGTCCTAGACTTAGTATTCTGTTCGACCCCAATAACAGAAAGGTAAGGTTTGGAAGATTCTGAAAAGTACAACTGCTAATCTTGTCAATTTGGTTGTTGTAAAGATATAGCCTTTTCAAAACTGTACGGTTGCTGAAATCAGAACATGTGAACTGTTTTATTTTGTTATTGGAAAAGTCAAATAGTGAAACTGTGGGGAGAACTTGTGTGATATTATTGAGTTCAGTAATTTGTGTATTTCTTACTTTCAGTGTCTCAAGTTGATTCAGTCCCTCAAAAACAAGTGAGGAAATGTTAGATGTTGTTTTGTCTCTGAATTGTATTTCTCGTAATTGACGGCACGATTTGAATAATCGGTCACTAAGTACAGGGATGTTGGGTTGTACTAAGTAAAGTCTATGTATACGGCTACAGGTCCTTACTAAAAAGTCCTGAAAACTCTGTGTTGTTACATTACTGACTTGGAGTGTTTTCAGGGATGAATTGAAAGTCTGTATGACTTTTACTGTCACGTCCTCTGATGTCTGTAGTCCACTCACATTGAGTGTATCCACTGCACCAAGAAAAGATGGATCCTCCACAATCCAGTCGAAAGATCCATTATAGCTACGGTTGGAAATATCCAGATAGCCAAGGTATGGAAGGATGTTGTTCGTTATCTGAAATGTCTGCAGCGGGTTTGAAAACAAGTCAAGTCTCCGTAGTTGCAGAGGTTTTGTAGAAAGATTATGAGACACAAAACTAGTGATGTCATTCTTTTCAATTTTGAACTCAAATAATTTTGGCAGGAGTAATATGCTCTTCAGGGACTCCATGAGACTGAGATGGTTGTGTGCCAGATTTACATGTGTCAAATTGGGGAGTGCATCGAAAGCTGATGGGTCAATGTCTTGAATTTCATTTTGATCCAGTTGCAGCACAGAGAGGCTCACTAGTCCCTGTAGAAAGCCTCTGGTTATATGTTTCAGCCAATTTCTAGTCATGTAGAGTTCTTGCAGGTGAACAAGATCTTGGAATGCGCCATCATCTATCCATGAAATGTTGTTGTAAGACACATTAAGAGCTCTTAGATTTGAGATGTTCCTGAAGTCTGTCTCTTTGATCTTTGAGATGTGATTGCGGGAAAGATCCAGTTCCTTTACTTGAGTGGGGAGCTGCAATGGAACAGTTTTCAAGTTCATGTCACAGCACGACACATGGCACATGGTGTCGTTTGGTAACATGGTGAGGTTGCAGTTTCTGACAAAGAACTGGTGTGATGGGACACTGAGAAGCCCATAGAGAAAAACATGAAAAAGTGCTCCTCCTAAAGAAGTCATATTTCTGCGCAATACCATTTGCTTGTAGTTTCAGACTGTCTCCAAGATCTGAAATGAAGCATTAAAAAAGAAAATTAATTGCTGGCACATCCACACGTACACTCAAACATACACGTACATTATTCTCTCTCTTTATATATATATAGCCAAGGCTTTAGTCGCACATAGCGGTGCGACCAGCCTTTCAGTGAAAAAACATGCAACTCTGAAAGCCTACTTGTGTTCTATCTGTGCCCCATATCGGGGTTTAAACAAAACAGAATTAAGGAAGGGCGGAACTATCATATGATTGGCCGTGTGTGTGTGTGTGTGTGTGTGAGCGTGAGCGTGTGTGTCTGCCTGCCAGTAAGCAACTAAAAGAGAAGCAATTAGCTAAGAGAACATAGCGGAGCCAGTGATTGATAGTACGTTACTTGAGTCAGAATGAAAATAACTTTGGACAACTTCTTCTTGAAGTTAAAACCAACAGAACAATCTGAAGATCCGGGCCAATTCTCTGACACAGAGTCAATGCTATCATGTTCGGTGAATGAGCCGAAGCTCGTAGCTAAAAAGGCGAAAGTATATTCCTTTCGGAAAGACTGGCTAGGCCAGTTTCCCTGGCAACGATATGACAAGGGCAAAAACTTGATGCACTGCATCTATTGCAAAGTGCGGAGAGGCGAAGGCTGATAACAGTTCCACTGGCTGTCAAACATTTCACATTGAAACGTTGGAAAAGGACAGTGCTCCAATAAAATGCATGACATGCCTTGATAATTGCACTGCAAAGGGTCCCCTCTCCCTGCTGCCTTCCAGCGGCATGCAGCATCAAACAGGACCTCAGAGGAGGCCGCGATGATAATTAAGTTCAATATAGCTTACAACATTGTGAATGAAGAGATTTCATTCACGAAGTTTGAGTCAAATAATTCTACATAAAATGGCGTCGATGTGAATCTGACCTACAGCAATGATGTGGCGTGTGCCCAATTTATAGAAGTCATAGCAAACACAAAAAGCAGAAGATGTCTGTGGAAATTGCAAACAGTGCCTACATACCCCTTCCTAATAAATGGACAGACGGGCTTATTGACATTGCCACAAAAGAGTGCGTCATTATTTACGGCTGTATCTTGCAGAGAGGAAGACCAGTTAACATATCCTATTGGGCACATCGAGGTGCAACATGCCCATGTCCAAATTAAGCATGTAATTTTGACTGTGTCAATAATATGCCCATTTTATCTTATTAGGGCCTACTGAAATTTTAAATAAATACAAATACATACCAAATGTAAAAGTAGACTATATTGCATCAGAAAAGTGTGTTTAGAACTATCTTTTTATTTCTTTAAGGAATGTATGCTGTCTATTATTTACTAATGGACATAGACAGGCAGCTATTTCAAATAATAACGATAATAACAACAACAGCAACAAGCATTTTGAAACCTTGTAAACTGCGATGGAATGTGTTCAGCAATTTGGCTGCACCTAGCTTTTGTGCTGGTGCACCCAAGAAAAAAAGTTGGGTGCACCCAGTGCAAAAAGTTAGTCTAGAGCCCTGATAGCAGTTGCAGTAACTACATCTTCATTACACCTGCCCATTGGTATCACATACAAGATGAATGCAATCCTTTTTCATAGACAGTAATTAATACTTGCACACAGGTGACAGGGAAAGGTACGTACCACATGTTGCTCTGCTGTCTGCTATGAAGTCTGATGACTGAGTTTCAGATGTATGAGAGAATGACATGGGCATGAAATGGGAAAGTCACAAGTAAAGAGGATGTGAAATAGCTGACTGGCAAGTGGCAACTTAAAGGGGTATGCCACTATTTTGGGGCTTAATACAGTTAAAATCGTTGGCTGGGGTTTATAAAGGTGGTCAAGTGTCTTATTTTTCATGTAAGCAGTTGTCTTGCTTTAAGACAGGTTAAAAGAGGGAATATGTCGCTAAGCTAGTGAAAGTCAATGTATCCTTGTAGCATGCTACAATGCTACAATGCCTCATTTTTTTTTATTCATGCATGCGCGATGTATTGCGAGTGGAGTTTGACGTTGGAGCAGAGAGAGAGAGCGCGAGAGAGAGAGAGCGCACGAGATGCTCCGCCTGCCTATAAATCAGCCTGGAATCGCTTGTAGGGAGATGCCCGAAGTCGGACGAACGTTGAGGTCGATAGGCAGGATATTAGGCAGCATTATTTCTTCCCACATAAATGTTAGGCTATATTGTAAAATTACCGCCTGCATAAGCAGAAAGCATGCTCCATTTCAGCCTCTGCATTCATTCTCGCTCTTGACAAAATGTCAAACCACAAAACAAAACGAAAAACGTGCATGTTACGTAGCAGTGAGAACTAACTGAGGTTCATTCCGAGTTTTGATTGTAGGCTACGGGCAGGCGCTGCTGCACGACCAAAAAAAGCTACGGAAATATTTAACTTAATCAAAATTAAGTGTTGCATTTCTTTAAGTAGCCTAACTTAATACAACATGTTTCCTGACGATATATGGCCAGTTGTTTTAATGTTTGGATTTTGGATAGGTCTAATGTTTGATAAAGTAAGACAGCTGCCAATGACCATACACCTTGACCACCCCCCCTCACTATCTCTTTTTCTCTCTTTCTCTCTCTCTCTCTCTCTCTCAACATATGATCCTATTTATAAGCCTTTTTCCTTGGTGAACTGATATCCCTTATTTCTCTGTGTTGTGTTTTGATGTCAACACCTGGGAACAGGTTGCAGTGGTAGCCTATATCGGCAACATCATTCAGCCTTGTAAGCCTACAAAATTAATGCAGGCAGGTAAATGCAAAAACAGATATTAATTACAAAGTATATATATAATTTATTTTTCTTCTTATTTTTTTTTTCAAATTTAAAAAAAAAAAAAAAATTGTGTGAAATCGTGGGGCATATCGAACCATGGATCATATATCGTGATACAAACCGAATCGTGGGTTGGGTGTATCGTTACAGCCTTAGTGGAATTCATTGTTATTTTCATTGTGTTGTTTTCTTCATGCATACAGTGTGTAGAAGTGTGATTAGAAGGTTTGTGTGGATGTACAGTAGCAATTATTAACATTTGTGCTACTACCACTTTCAGTAGAGGACCAAGGATTTTTTTTTGTTCTTATTGAGACCGAAAGTTCCCCCATTGCTTTTAGAGGTGACAATTCGATGACACTGATCCTCTCAGGAGACATTTCTACCCTTTTATGGTCCAAGAGTGAGTTTGGTATTTGGTTTCAGCTTTGCCACAACCATGGGCTCTCTTGTGGAAAAGAGGCAACAGCCTCAATGTGAGTACCCTAGTACATTGAAGGAAAATTGAATGAAATGAGCCGTCTGATACTGTAGCTAATCACTAGTCATGCTAACTTTCAGACCGTACTTTGTAAATATTCAGGTTCAGTCAAACTAAACATGAATATCAGTGATGCGCGGGCTGACCCGAAAGCAGCGGGCGCTTGCAATTAACTGCGGTCGACCGCAGGCACGGGTTATGAAATATTATTTTTAATGAAATTCGGGTCGGGTGCGGTCGGTCAGGACCTTTGAAATGATGCCGAATTTTAAAGTAGGCTATAGGCTAGCCAATAGGCTATAGTTTACTTTAGCAGACAGGGACATTTTTTGCGAAACAGATCAAAGTTTATATGGCTGAATACCTACGATGGTGCCACGCGCTCTGCAGGAGACTTAATGAGGCTCCTGCGTCGGCCGAATATCTTCTGCGCGCAACTGGTGCAGCAGGTGCAACCATTGAGTGCATTTTGAAGAACACAGAGGGTGCTCTCTAAACAGTGCAGTGATGGATATAGCCTACATATTTTCTTATACAATTGTAATGGTTTCGCGCTCATGGGTTGCTTACAGAGTTTGTTTTCATTTCCTGTGTCGTACCATGACTACGAGGCAATCCACTTGACGGCTGGCTCCGTCTGCTCACCAACCTACAGATTAATTTTCTCCATGTATCCAAACGACGATGTTACCGAAATAAACAGGTGACAGTCGGCAGTCCTCATTGCATGGCCTGGGTTCAAAAATCCAACATGTCCTGTTGAAATGCACATCTGTCTTGTTCTTGACGCAAATTCCTTTTTTAAGACCTTTATTGACGTGATTGTGCTTTGCCAATGACGCTAGGATGTTCATAAAGACGCACGGCTACTATTTTCAAAGGCGGGTCGGGAAGCGGGCCGGGTCAATATTTTTTCATGAATATTTCTTGCGGGCAGGGCAAGCGGGCGGACTAGGGAAAAAAGCGGTCGGGTGTGTCTTGTTTTTTCGTCGACCCGCGCATCACTGATGAATATAACAATAGTGGACGCTATCAACAACCGTCAGAATGTGTACGCCTACACTCACTCACAACCCATATGTGGGTATGATCAATCAGCCATATAGATTCTGTCTTGCCTCAACTAATTCTACAGTTTAATGTTAATACAATAAGAATGGGTGATATGTCACATTCACCACACAAAAAGGTGAACTGCAGACAGAATGTTGCTTATTTTTGCCCTGGGTTTATTAGGAATGGGCATTACATCGTATATAGCAATAGCACTATAGCAATGTTGTTACGATGTAGCTGAGTGTTTTCAGAAAAGAGTGAATAGGCCCCACGACATGCCCATCTGCAGTAAGAGGCTACACTACAGCTTAATATTGTTTTTTTGTGACCAGATTGTTTTTATTATCTATTGTTCCAGGTGGCAAGGAAAACAAGATGCCCATCCTCATCTCGAAGATCTTCAAAGGGCTGGCTGCTGACCAGACGGAGGCCCTGTACGTCGGTGACGCCATCTTGTCCGTCAACGGCAATGACCTGCGAGAGGCGACCCACGACGAGGCAGTGCAAGCCCTCAAGAAGACCGGCAAGGAGGTCATCCTGGAAGGTAAGCCAGTGTGAAAAGATTTCTGGTTACCCCCTAACAACTAGATACTCCGAAGTGACATCCACAGTGTTTGGTCAGTGCTAATTGAAGGTGATTTTGACATTTACTTCTGAAAAATCACTGTGGGTTCTGACATCTAGGTAGTAGTCTGGGTGTTTTTTGTATTCAGTGTTGGATAAAACGGCTTCAGAAGTTACAATCCTGCACCCACTCTTTGTTCTAGCCACCAGTTAATTAGTGACATCACAGGTGATTGTAGTTCTGGAACAAGAGTGTTGGGGGCTGGATTGTAAAACAGATTACCCAACACTGAGGTGCTGTTTCCATGTAACCTATTTTTAAGTGTGGATATTTTTTTCTCCTGTTTAGGTGGAAACGCAAACTTGGGGATAAAAATAAAACTCCATTGTAACAAGTGCATTTTAGCCCCCTAACTGGGATATTTTTAAAGCAGAGTTTTTGATTTGTGGGTCTTTAATCTGCTTATGTGGAAACGGAAGGACAAAACCAATGTAACCATGAGAAAAAATATCCACATTTAAAAATATCCTGGTTTGTGGAAATGGCTCCTCAGACGGATTACCCAACACTGTATTAGCCTTCTCATTGTGATTTCCAACAAGGTTGGTTTGGAAGCAAAGCAGGTATACGCATGAACGGCCATCCGGGTACTTTGCTTGTGAATGAAGCAGGTATAGACGTACAACTACCGGCTTCAGGCATATACTGTATATGTACTGTATGTATGTGTAGGCCTATGTATTGCTGGTGATGTTGAGACTGGAACTCAAAGGAGGCTGTTTGAGGTAAATGAATGTTGACAGTAGAAAAAATTAGAGAAGATTTCATATGGGCTGCACTAAGTCTGAATGTCTTGGGCATTGCCACAAACACATGACGTGCATAGCTATAAGCGGTACAGTAAATTAAAATGTGATAGGCCTGCATAAACCAGATCGACAGTGAATTATGAACAGATGATGATGATGAGGAGGAGGAGGAGGAGGATGATGCAGAGGATGTGTAGTAGTAGTAGTCGTAGTGGTAGTAGTTGCAGTAGGCCTAAAAGTAGTATTGTAGTAGTAGTAGTAGTTGTAGTAGTCGTAGTGGTAATAGTAGAAGTAGTAAAATTATTAGTAGTAAAATGTGTGTAAACATTGTTTATTTAACAAAACAGTACTCCCTGTGAGATGTTTGCCTGGACGTCAGCAGAGATGTTGTACCCAAACACAAGTAGACAAAAACAATGCAGGCACAATGCTCACCAAGACAGCAAGTCTCAGCGTGCATGTACATGTACACCAACCTACTCTCATTCTCTCTCTCTCTCTCTCTCTCTCTCTCTCTCTCTCTCTCTCTCTCTCTCTCTCTCTCTCTCTCTCTCTCTCTCTCTCTCTCTCTCTCTCTCTCAAACACACACGCGCGCGCACACACACACACACACACACACACACACACACACACACACACACACACACACACACACACACACACACACACACACACACACACACACACAGAAACAACCATGAGCATAAACATAACTATCTGTTCCAAAAGTAAATGCAGAGAGAGAGAGAGAGAGAGAGACAGAGACAGAGACAGAGACAGAGAGACACAGGCAATAACTAAAATCTGACAGGGAAAAGAGACCAATAAAAAAGAGAGTTAGCATGTATGTGGCTATAGGCTAAAGTTCCAGTTAGTTTCCAGATGTCCGTGCCAAGTATTAACAGGAAAAGACACCACCCTGTGCAACCCAACCTGCAACTCAGATTTTCCGTCATAATATTTTTAAGCTGTCATACATAGTCAGTGGGAATGTGGAATATGGAGAAATGTGTTGAAAATGTGTGTGTGTGTGTGTGTACACCAATGAGAAAGAAAGTGTGATTGAGTGCACACAATCTGACCAACTTCCCTTTCTAAATGACAAACAAACTGCTATGCAATGTAAGCAGCTTTTAACACTGCCAGTGTGTTGTGTGTTTGTGTGTGTGCTGCACTTTCATCAGAGGGTTCATTTAAGTCCACCATAATTAATGTGTATGCATGTTGTGTGTGTGTGTGTGTGTGTGTGTGTGTGTGTGTGTGTGTGTGTGTGTGTGTGTGTGTGTGTGTGTGTGTGTGTGTGTGCGTGTGTGCGTGCGTGCGTGCGTGCGTGCGTGCGTGCGTGTGTGTGTGTGTGTGTGCATGCAACTGCGTAGCCATCAGTACTATCACTGAATGGCACACACACCCAGGGGGGCAATTTCAGGCAGCAATTCCAGTACAATTTACGGCTATAAACCCGCTACCCAAATGTTAGCAGATGCTCCAGCCAAACTGTGGAGCCACTTTTTGCCAACCTGCTCCTCCCGAACAGTGTTGGGCAGTAATGCATTACAAAAGTAATTAATTACTGTAATGCATTACTTTTTGCTGTAATGCAGTAATGTAAGGCATTACAGGGCAAAAATGTGTAGTATTTACGTAGTTACAATGCTAAATAACTAAAGTTACAATGCATTACAATGACCTGGATTTTAGTGGTATTCAGTGTAGTGAGTCAGAAAGAAGCTATTCCCGAATCTGGTAGTTTTTAGTCTGCTTGCAGCCAAAAAAACCTCCTGGATGGGAAGTGAAAAAGTCATGAGTCATGAGCTTGGTTTACACTGTAAAAAATGCCAGATCCATATTTAGGCTTACAGTTCTTTTGGCGAAAGTAACTAAAGTAATGCAACAATAGTGTAATGCCTTACATGTGTTGCTCCCTTACTGATGTTGCTGGCACCGTGGTTATGTTTGATCGTGGTTATGTTTGGTTATATTATTGTTTGTTTGTCATACCTTCATAATCTTGTGTTTAACTTGTCAAAAACGTGCAGCCAGCTCAAACATTCTTAATCATTTAAACATTTAAACATTGGAATATTTTGACGTAAAAAAAAAATCAGTTGTTTCCAGTGCCTCACACTCACACCAGACTACATTACTGCTCATTGATAATAATAATTAAAGTAGCCTTCTCGTACTGATATTGACTTTTTTGGTGGAGGGGGTTGGCAGGTGACCACAAATGCAATTGTTTGTTTTTCACATGGAATAATATGACGGTAAACACTTGATTGTTGGCTGCCCGTTTCTTTAGAGAGGTGCCAACCAACGAGAAATGAGGCTCATAGTTAAACTCTTTTAAAGGTTTTGGGCCATGACGAGGAAAAGGAAATAGATACGAAAACAATGAGTCATTACCTAGCATAGCATACGGTGACTTCCTCACAGCTGCAAAACATTTATTGTTGTCCACATATCAACCTCCCAACATCTGCAGCAAATACCTTTTGGTGTAAATATAAGTAGATAAACCAATGCAAAAATATGTTCAAGTTTTGCAACTCATTGAAGACAAAATGGAAAGGAAAACTTGCATAACATAAAAAAGCATATTAGTTTGGTATATCCCTCCAGCAAGCACATTTTTCTTTAAATGCTCAGCTTTTAGAATACTAGTGGCATGTAATTCTTTTCATAGAAAATAAATAAATAGACTAATAAAAGTCAGCCAGTGTAGTGCCATTCACTGTCTTTGTTAGGTGCTGGGCTATAGGAAGCTAATGAGAGGAGAGGGGAGAGGAGAGGAGAGGAGGGGAGGGGAGAGGAGAGGAGAGAGGAGAGGAGAGGAGAGGGGAGGGGAGAGGAGAGACGTGAGAAG
>NC_085870.1:19998058-20000558 GCF_034702125.1 Engraulis encrasicolus
ATTATGTCTTCTCATCTAAAAAATATTTTGCTTCTGTGTGTGTGTGTGTGTGTGTGTGTGTGTGTGCATATTGTGGGTCAAAGACGTCCAACATGTCTTTCAGTGCAACGGATACTTTTGCTTACTGTAAATGCGAATGGCTTGGCTTTCATGCATTCACTTTTCAAAAAAATGTTTTGAAATTTCATGTTTTTCTCAGTTACAGTAAGCAATCTGTTGGCACTGAAGGACAATGTCATGTCGGATGTCTTTGACCCATGTGTGTGTGCGCGTGAGTAGGGCTGAGTACCGATCAGAATTTTTCGGTTTCGGTTCCGGTTCCAGAACCTACGTTTCAATGCCGGTTCCTGACGGTGCCATTTTCGGTTCCTAATTTATAAACACTGAACGAAATGTTTAAAAATCTCAAACGACCACCGAGCCTACCTCATTATCCAGTTGAAGTTCCCGGGAATTTATTTTAAATTGAGAACTACAATCTAAATCCAACCCTATCCATTTCGTGGGTGTGCATCGGAGCATCAGGTCATAGTCATACAGTCGATGTGCATGGCAATCGCACAGACAATCGTGCGAATTTACCTGATTACAAACTGAACCAGCATGAAGTTTTGCATCAGCCCCAGACAACTTGAGCGGCAAAACAACAAGGAGAAACTCATATTTCATTTTTTACGCTGCACACGCTCCTTTTAAAACATGCCCTGTGTGAGGGGATTTTGGCCTCGCGCAGGGACTGTTCAATGGAAAAGCATGGTGTTACTGTCTGACCTGTCACTGCCGTCCCGTTGACTGTCAGGATTTGGCCTGTTGAAACTTTTCCAGCTTTTGTCTTAAAATCAGGCAATTTTGCAGTTTTTTGTAGCTAACAGGTATGCTGTTCTTGCAAACACTTTTAAAACAAGTAAGGTCGCCAAATTCCGCCCACTTCACTGATCACTTCACTGTGAACGTGATAATGTCACTATTTCAAATACTATTTGATTATGCTATCGTATATTTTTGGATAGCGGCAACTGTGTAGATGAGGTAATGAGCAATATTAGCTAACATTGGTGGCCCTTTCTATCGTAATTTGGAGATAACGTCCAGCATGTCCAAAATCTAGTTTCAGCACAATTCGCCGGCGAAAGGCTCCCAATTCCGCCCGCTTGATTTCAGGTCACGTCGGTATTTCCGTTAGCCTACTGTTATTCCTTCATGCTGTTTTGCTTATTTCGTTCACACTTGTAGTCCTAAAGCGAAACAGGGAAGCAGCCAGGGCGAGTTTTTAGCCAGAATGTCGTCGTGAAATTAAAGTTCCACCTTCATGCTGCCGTTACGACACCCTTCATTACAATGCTGTTTATGGCCGTTTGACTCAGTTTTAAATGTCATCACCGTTTCAAATTGTATGCATACAAACTCCGTATCATGTCGATATCCATTCCTGACTTAAACAGTGGATACATAATTAGCTATCACTTATAAGTAGGCGGGCGGATTTGGGGAACGGGCGGAGGCGACTTGGCTATAGGCTAGCTTGTTATGCACGCAGTGAAGCACTGGGTGCGCTCTGTTTCGAGTTCTGTTTCGAGTTCTTTGCATGGTCCGTAATTATAGGCTACCAAACGGAAAAAAAATATCCACATAGAAGAAATCAAGTCTTCAGTTTCAATAATCCACGTTACTGCCTTCCGTGGCACAAAGAAAGTCTCTCGCGGCCAAAAGTGACTGAGCTCACCTGATGCTTCTGATATGAGTTTACATTTTATTGACATGAAATTTAAACTTTGCAATGATTCACGGTGTAATCCAAAAAGTCAGAGAATGCGCGCACCCACCACTAAAGGGAAAAGGTCCCCAACACTGTTTGATGATTCATGGTGGAGTGAACAGTGTTGCCGACTTTTACTTTCCTCATACGCCGATGTAACCATCTGCGTGAGAATGATGGAATGCTTCGTTTGCACACCTCTTGCTGTTTCTTGGCTCGCAGTGGCTGTGTCGAATACACAGTCTGAATTCTTTGCCGTCTACAAACGCTAGAAATAGGCTAGGCCTACTCTTCTCGGTAAACCTACACAAATTAAAGATGGGCTGATGGTAGTTTCTCTCGTAACAGCGTTAGTATCCATAGATGATTTGACGACCTGTTTAAAAGGGGGTTGTAGCCTGCCAGCAGTCTCTGCAAGCCCGAATGATCACAATTAATGTTACCAGATTTTTTGCCAGAAGCGACTGCCGTTCTGACTGCGTTAACGTTCTGGGGTTATAAATGCGAAATGATAACTGACGTGATGGACATCTAGGAACCGAAATGTGGAACCGACAGCCAAGGCACGTTTCGATGCCAAGTAGAACCTTAGCCTTTCATTCAATTCCATTAAGGAACCGAATTTCGGTACCCAGTCCTACGCGTGAGCATATATGCATGCATGCGTCACACTTGCAGGTCAGTGCTGCGCATGGACATGGCAGGACTGTCTGTGGTCTGGTCAGATGATTCCAGAGTGTCTGT
>NC_085870.1:20008058-20013058 GCF_034702125.1 Engraulis encrasicolus
TGCTAAAGTTTTAATCAGAGAGACTGGCTTAGATACTCCTAGAATCTCTGTTTTACATATTTTTCTGGGCAGTACATGAATTGCGGTTTGCGACGGATTGCACGGTTCGGTTCGGTATGTGTGTGAATTGTACGGTTTCGGTTTTCGGTGCGGTTTGTGCCATCCCTAATTATGACTACACTCATAATGCTTCATGATGCTCTATATTAACAGTTATGAATAACTATGAATCTAGCTTATAATGCTTTATAAATCCAAGGGTGTCATGAGTGCTCATGACTGGCTATAAACTACAGGCTGCCTGATGGGGCTTATAGTACATTATGAGTACCTATACCCCTCTATGCACAGACCTGGATGATAAACTGTCATAAGGGCTCATACGATGCCATAATGTTTCATGTGAGATCATAAGTCGTCAATATGTGCTCTAAGTAAAGTGAAGTTCATATGGATGCATCTATAATGCACTGTATAATGCACATCTATAATGCATCATAATGTACTATAAGCCCCATCAGGCAGCCTGTAGTTTATATCAAGTCATGAGCACTCATAATACCCTTGGATTTATAAAGTATTATAAGCTAGATTCATGGTTATTCATTACTGTTAACATAAAGCATCATGAAACATCATCGATGTAGTCGTAATGTGTTGTAAGTAATTATAACGTGCATTATAATTTGCTATAAATGCGCTCATAATGCGCTATAGATATGGGCTTCATAGAAAGTGTTACCGAAGAAAGAACCTTTCTAGACTTTAGAATCAATTGCTATACTGTGCACACAGTGCATGTAATATTCATTACCTCCGCCAGGAGGTTATGTGATCGCCCGAATTTGTGTGTGTTCGTCACGCTGCTATTACCTGTGTGTTCGTCACGCTGCTATTACATGGCCTGTGTGTTCGTCACGCTGCTATTACATGGCCTGCCACAGGGCGCGCAAGGACCACTGAGGACGGCTCTGTGAGGAGGAGCCCTGAGCTGGCGTACCTTCACGCAGCCACACCGGGGCAGAGCATTGAAGTGAAATTCTTACCGCAGTCAAAATCTCTATCAAAAAGCAGCCTTAGCTACAGCCTCGCAGATCGTTTAAGTTCACAATGCTGTCACAAAACATTCATATGAAATTAAGCTCACAGAAAGGCGCGCGCGAATTGCGTTAGTCCGCGGTGATTTGCTGCTTCCCCAATCCCCGCGCACTGAAGCCATCAGCACTACAAAACATTCCATAGACTAGTTCCTAGACTTCATAACGAATGAACGCTGGAGATGCGACGAACAGTGATTTTCAATACGAAATAGCGAGCAGGCCCGGGTGCCGATCATCTGCCCGCAGCGCCAAGACCAACTCGCCCTCATGAACGGATTCCCAGGTAGGAGGAACTTCTCCAACAAGTGTAGTGTCGGGGTAGGCATGATTCCGCTAGCTGCGACCAGTCGAGTCGGCATGTCTCTCGCTAAGCAATTGCGTTTGTAGCACAACGTTGGTGTCACGATATTGAAACAGCTAGAAATGATACAAGTGGATTTACCTCTCAAAAGTTTGTTTAGCCTTGCGAAATAGCCCAAAACAATAACTGACACTCCACAACCATCCATGCACTGCCACTGGATAAGGAGATTCTTGGACATTTCTGATTCAATAATTAAGTGAACGGCTCAAAGTAGCCCTACAGTATGTTGTCTTGTTGGGTTGGGGACCGCTGCACTGCTGTAGAATATGTAGTCTACTATGGGTGTTGGCCAATGAAAATTGTGCTTTTAATTTTTTATTTTGTTTTAGATGGTAGCCTAATGAAAGGCATGCTGCCAATCATCAACAATGTGACTAATATGTAGCAATGAGCATTGGCAAATCACAGAAGGCATAGGCTATAGCATGAACAATCACTTTGCCAATATAAAATAATCAAAGGTGAACTAAACAGTCCACAGCTAGAGGACATGGAAATGATAAAAGAGACAGAGAGAACTGTAATTTGGTTACAACTTGACGGTTCAATTACCTGAACACAAATGCTATGTAGCCTATAGGCCTAAATACATGAAACCACATCATGACTCTATACCTATGTCCAAAACGAACTGAACTTCCTTGGCGGAGGTCTGCGTTCTCTGAATGCATTTCTAGTTTGTTTTGTTTTTGTTTCTGTTCTGTTTGTCTCTTTTCCATTAGTTGTCTCATCTTTTTATATTAGTGGGAATGTCCTACTGAGATACTGAAATCACTGATCATAGACACTGATCAAAAGACATCCCATGCGTAACGACAGCATGTGACCAACACAATCCCTGCGTAATAGCACCAATCATCCTTCTTTTACTGACAATAGAAATGGCACAAGTACATGTGATAAAATATCAGGCCAAATCACAGGCTGTTTGGTCCAGGATGTTCCGTGGAGAACCATGATAACGTCTTTGAAACATTCACACATGCATTTGTTCGTCAGAGCATTCTCTGTCAGTTGCATCACATTGGCCCTTGTGAGCACACCCCTGAATGAGTGATAGTGAGAGAGAAATCAGTGTGTGTGTGTGTGTGTGTGTGTGTGTGTGTGTGTGTGTGTGTGTGTGTGTGTGTGTGTGTGTGTGTGTGTGTGTGTGTGTGTGTGTGTGTGTGTGTTTGTGTGTGTGTGTGTGTGTGTTTGTGTATGTGTGTGTGCGTGTGTGCGTGTGTGTGTGTTTTGTGTGTGTGGGGGGGTGATTGACACCCCTGAATGAGTGATAGTGAGAGAGAAATCAGTGTGTGTGTGTGTGTGTGTGTGTGTCTGCGTCTGCGTCTGTGTCTGTGTCTGTGTCTGTGTGTGTGTGTTGTGGAGTGTGTGTGTGTGTGTGGGGGGGGGGGGGCGTGATTGAGTGCGAACAGCATGCATGTCAGAAGCATGCACATCCAGGCCAATCTGGCTGTTAGTGGTGATAAAATAGCAGCAGGATATCACGGGACACCAAGGACGCTAAATATGAGGAGAGAGAGAGAGAGAGAGAGAGAGAGAGAGAGAGAGAGAGAGAGAGAGAGAGAGAGAGAGAGAGAGAGAGGGGCACCACCAAAAGACACTAAATATGAGCAGGACATTACAGGCCACCAAAGACATTACGTAAACGCAAGCAGTCAGAGACACCCTGCTGATGCACATGGGCCTCCAGCAGGAAGACTACCTGGACTGAAGGGAAGAAACACCTTTCCATATGGCTCCGCTCAGAATGATGAAGAGATGGGAAGAAGAAGATGTGAGATGACATGGGTGAAGAGGAGAAAAGAGATGAGTGCAGTGGAGTGGACAGGAGAAGAGAGGAGAAGAGAAGAGAAGAGAAGAGAAGAGAAGAGAAGAGAAGATTGTCTTGTGCAGAAGGGAAGCACCACCTCATCTGGATCAGTATAGCACAAAGTCATGAAAAGTGGAAGGAGAGAAAGATGAACATTAGAGGAGAGGAGAGATGGATGGATAGTAGAGGGGGAGAGAAGCACCGTACCATCTGGCTCAGTATCGCCGTGTGAGTGGATGTAGTGTGGATGGAGTGATGAGCAGAGGAGAGATGACAGGAGAGGAGATCGTAAAGCAGAGGGAAATTATAGAGATGAGGGGGTAGATGGGGGGTAGGGGGCTGTGCATAATATGTGTGGACATAGATGGGAGGAGAAAAAGAGTGCCTAAGATATGACAGAATCAGGGAATGAAGAGGAGAGGAGAGGTGAGGAGAGGAGAGGAGAGGAGATGAGTGTCGACCAGATGAGAGGAGAGGAGTGTCGACCAGAGGAGAGGAGAGGAGAAGAGAGGAGTGTCGACCAGAGGAGAGGAGAGGAGGGGAGAAAACAGGAGAGGAGAGGAGTGGAGAGGAGAGGAAAAGAGAAGAGTGGAGAGATTGGTAGAGGAGAGGAGAGGAGAGGAGAGGAGGGGAGAAGACAGGAGAGGAGAGGAGGGGAGGGAGAAGACAGGAGAGGAGAGGAGAAGAGAGGAGAGGATATAAGTCCATGGTAGACAGCTGACATTGTTACCCTTATTTGTAGGCAATCACTTCTGACACACACACACACACACACACACACACACACACACACACACACACACACACACACACACACACACACACACACACACACACACACACACACACACACACACACACACACACAAACCCCCTGAACCCATGCACACGTTGAGTGAGCGCGAGAGAGTGTGTATGTGTGTGTGTGTGTAATGTGTGAGTGTCTGTTTTGACCTCTCTCTCACTGGGTGGGCTGTGATCTCAATGGATTCTGAAGCAGGTGGGAATGTTAGACACAACAACTGGCACAAACTCCCACAGACAGACAGACAGGGAGAGGTGGTTTGGATGGAGAGATGCAGAGAGAAAGAAGAGGAGATAGATAGTCTGCTACGTTTTTAGTTATCCGTTTCCATCTTTACTTCCTCTCCTTTCTTTTCATGCAATGAAAAAGGTAGCAGACAGATTGCCAGTGTTTACGTACCGTATGCCTTTGTTTGAGTGTGTGTCCATGTGTGTGCGTATGCGTGTGTACTGAATGACCTGTGTGTTAGTGGGTGGGTTTGTTGTAGAGTAGAGTAGTAGAGTGTACTTTATTGTCCCCAGGGGGGGGGGGTGTTTATTAGGCTTAAACAGTCACTGCAACACATGAAACATACGGTACATTGAGACAATATCAGAAGACATCAAAAAACCCAAAACTATACATAAGAAACTGTTCTGCGTAGCTTGTCTGCTATCTGTCATTGAGCATTTTTATGGAAGTTGAAAAGAGTAGAAAAGAGTTTGTAATATTTGTTCAGTCAGCGCTTTCACTTGTGGTGTAGGGGTTGAGAGAGAGAGAGACAGAGACAGCCCTTCAAAATATCTTTTGTACAATTTCACGAAATAAATACAAAAGCACAATTGGGCCCTTTAGAGACAACGAAAACACTGCAAACGATTAATAAATACAAAAACATTTTATCTAGGTGATGCAAAATGTGCCAAAAGCATAATTCTA
>NC_085870.1:20018058-20025558 GCF_034702125.1 Engraulis encrasicolus
ATACTTGTAGTAAGCGTACGGTTGGGATGAGGGCCCAAAACGATTTTCGGGATTTGTGTGTGTGTGTGTGCCTGTGTCTGCTATGTCTGTGTGTGTGTGTGTGTGTGTGTGTGTGTGTGTCTGTGTGTGTGTGTGGGTGCGTGTGTGTGTGTGTGTGTGTGTGTGTGTGTGTGTGTGTGTGTGTGTGTGTGTGTGTGTGTGTGTGTGTGTGTGTGTGTGTGTGTGTGTGTGTGTGTGTGTGTGTGCTGTGTCTGTGTGTGTGTGTGTGTGTGGGTGCGTGTGTGTGCTGTGTCTGTGTGTGTGTGTGTGTGTGTGTGTGTGTGTGTGTGTGTGTGTGTGTGTGAGCGCATGTGTGCGCGCGTGTGTGCGCGCGTGCGTTTGCGCGCACGCGCTTGTGTGTGTGCACGTGTGCGTGTGTGTGCATGTTTGCGTGCGTGCGTGTGTGTGTCCTTGTGTGTGGTGGCATAGAGAGTGGGATTAAAAGTCAGTTCACATGCATTTCAAGTCAAGTCTTTGTAGAAATGAACAAGAGTCTTATAGGGATGACGCCAGGGTGGTAAAGAAACCATAAAAGAAACTGTTCTATAGGCTTTTAACACACAGAGTACATTGTGCAGTGTTAATTCAACCGTTACAGAGTAGGACCAACTGAAAAGCATTACATTAAAAACTCTTCAAGTCAAACAAAATAACTCTGAACTCCCAAAGTGTTGAATCAACACTGAAGCTCCAAATCCATGATCAACAAAAGAGTTGATCATTGGAAAGTCTCACCACTAGAAAAAGGAATAAGAAGTGATTCCTCTGAATGTGGAGTACAAAAACAAATAGGATCGTTAGTGCCTTCAGGAAGGTCTGCACCCAGCCCATCCCATCCCCACCCATCACCCCCTGCCGAGCAGCATCAAACAGGCTGGCATCATGTACAGGCGTATGCATCTCACGTTAGAACATTCTGCGTTGCGATTTTCTGTTGCCACGGTGAATTTCTGTTCCTAAACCCTCTTCTTTTGCCAAGAACAGCAAAATAAGCAAGTGAAATGGCGAATTTGTTCTGAAATTGTGCCCAGACTAAAACCATCCCTAAACCTAACTTGTCACAGGGCGTTGTGGAGCTTTGTGTTAACTTGCAAGTTAACTGCAAGTTAATGTAACTCGCGATAGCTGGTTCAAATCGGCGTGTTATCTTGCCATGTTGCATCTGAGCACCAGCGGTGGATGGGATGGGCCGGGTGAACACCACCCAGCTCCCCAGGGTGCTGTATTACTGATGGAGGCCTCTCCTGTGGGATCGATACCACATCAGTGCATAGCAATGCAGTGCAGGATAGGATAGCTCAGATAGCCAGGATAGCCCAGTGCATCTACTTCCACTTTCAATACTACAAAGTATATCAATGCATAGCAATGCAGTGCAGTGCAGGACAGCATAGCTCAGATAGCCAGCCTCTACCGTACTTCCACTTCAATCAAGCTGAGGAGATCATAAAATACAAGTTTTGGCAAAGGACGTGCTCAACTTCTTGGAAAAAACTAAAGTCTTTGGGTGTGCGATAAAATGTATCAACTTAAGGAAGAAAATTCCGCACTCACAAACTGATGAAGGCTTGATAGCCGAAACGTGTTTGCATTTTGGACATGGTGGTAATATAAATAAATAATGAGATGCAGTTTGTGAAATCATAAAATACCCTCATGCTACTCACTGCACACTGTGTTTCTGTTCAAATCCGGACATAGAGTAGAGCATACAGCATGCTCTGTTACTTCGCAGGGGTGAATTTCTCAAAACCAAAGTTGCTACATTAGCTACTTTGTTGTTGTCAATGCATTTTCCCATTGGCAACTACCAAAGTTACTAACAGGCTAACAACTTCTCTTTTGAGAAACTCACCCCTGTCTTGCAACATGGACATGTGCCATCATAATACATATGATTTGTTGGTAATTTGCTCTTTGGTCAAATCACATCATAGTACATAGAGTACATTTACATCCTGTTGCTATGGTATCCTTCAATACCACAATAGTCCATACCCCTGTCCTCTTGTCATAACCTTAATTGGGCCAGAAGATGAGGACTCTCTGTTTCTCTCTTGTCATAGCAATTTTGTCATGATGTAGCTGAATACTTTCAGCAAAGAGTAAATAGACCAGTCGACCGTAGGCCCATCAGTAAGAAGCCACTCGTCTGTGGCATGCAGCGCCTCACACAAGCTCAAACATTTATTGAGATGTTTCGATTATTCATACCATCTGCACTCCATAGACATTTGTCTTCCGTACATGTGCACACTCTTGGGTGTGTGCCATTATTTAACATAAGCTCATTACTCATCACTTGTATTTGTGTATATGCTATATGTGTATGGTAATTTGTTATATCATTTCTCTTGTGAACTGTGCGTTCACTTTTTGCTTGAGAAGTGATGTATCAGCTTGTTAAAAATGAGACTGGGGTTGGTTGATAAACACAGCGGCACACACCCACATTCACTACCTGTCCTCCATCACACACACGCACGCGCACAAATGCATGCAGGCATGCGCACACGCATACACACACACACACACGCGTATACACACACACACACACGCACGCACGCACGCACGCACGCACGCACGCACGCGCGCACACACACACACACACACACACACACACACACACACACACACACACACAGTATTCATGTACACAGTGAGTACATACATCAATGTACTCTTCTGAACAAAATAAAGTAGTACTGTATACTTATTTAGAAGAACTGGCAGGTCATCCGTCTAACTCTCATCTCTCTCTTCTCCCCTCTCTATCTCTCTCTCTCTCTCTCTCTCTCTCTCTCTCTCTCTCTCTCTCTCTCTCTCTCGCTCTCTCTCTCTCTCTCTCTCTCTCTCTCTCTCTCTCTCTCTCTCTCTCTCTCTCTCTCTCTCTCTCTCTCTCTCTCTCTCCATCTCTTTATATCTCTCTCTCTCTCTCTGCTCCCTCTTCTCCCCCCTCTCCTCCCCTCCGCTGCAGGTATCTGGAGGTGATCTCGGCAGACAAGAGGACCTCTGTGTTCCTGCGGGCGAAGGACCCTGCCATGGCCCAGTCCTGGTACACGGCCATCCAGACAACCATCGCAACCCTGCTGCCCCGCGTCAAGGAGGCCCTCAAGGCCCTGCACGCCGGCCTGGGGCCCAAACACCTGGGCTGGATGACCGCACAGGTGAGGGGAGAGGGGAAGATGGGGAGGCTGTATCACTGCACAGGTGAGAGGTTAGGGGAAGATGGGGAGGCTGTATCACTGCACAGGTGAGAGGTTAGGGGAAGATGGGCAGGATGAATCACTGCACAGGTGAGGGGATAGATGGGTAGGGTGGATCACCACACAGGTGAGGGGAAGATGGGGAGATGAGATGAGATGAGATGAGAGAGACTTTATTAATCCCCACAGGGGAAATTGAATGCCACCTGGCCATCCACACAGCACATTCCAGACAAATAGACAAACATATAATGAATAAGAGCTAACAATAGATAAACATTAAGAAACAATACACAATAGACAGTCCATCATAAAAACACACAAAGAGTCACCACAGCATATAAAAACACATAAAACCAATAAAACCCTCAGCAGCTGTTGTTAAAAAGTCTGATTGCTGCAGGAGGCTGGATCACTGCACATGTGAGGGGATAGATGGGGAGGCTGTATCACTGCACATGTGAGAAGGGGAGATGGGGAGAGGGAGAGGAAGATGGAGCATCGGGGAGTGTTGCCCATCAGAAACACTGGCCCATTCTGAACTACCTGGGCTGGATCACCTTATAGGTGAGGGAAGAGGGGGGAGGCTGGATCACCGCAAAGATTAGGGGAGGAGATGTGTGTTGAAAAAATGAAGCTGAAAGCAACTAGACTTCTTCTTTGAGCTTAAAAATGGTGGAGAGGATGAGAAGGTGGACGTGCAGAGGAGAAGGCTGGATCACCCCACAGGTGAGGATGGAGATGGATGTCCAAAGAGTTAGGCGAAGGGGGGAGGAGGGAAGGAGGGCATAGGGGGAGCCAGGATCATGGCTCAAGTGAGAGGGGAGATGGGGAGAGGGAGAGTGGTGAGGTTGAGGAGAGAGGAGTGGGAGGTATAGACCTGTGATTCTCAAACGGTGGGCCAGGGCCCACTGGTGCACCCTGAAGGTATTCCAAGTGAGCCTTGCAATCATTTTCTACAAAATCAAAATAATGTTTTTGTGTGTTGGTGTTGACTATTTATATGAGTTTTATTGTTTATTTGCTCAGAGGTGGGCCCTGAACATTTGTGAAAGTTTGAAGTGGGTCCCAAGTTGGAAAAGATTGGGAACCCCTGGTATAGACGATTCCATACACTATAAAATATAGCAAGCCAGTGAAACGTAAAGGTGCTGCCTTAAGTTGGCAAGTTAACTCAACTCAAGACTTTACTCAACTCAAGTCTTTCTCAAGTTGACTTAAAAACTTAACTAACTTTTTTACGTTTAACTGGCTGCAATATTTTACAGCGTAGGCCTGACACTGACATTTGATGGCTATTCATTTTGTGTAATTGCTACTTTTGCAATCTTTCATGGGGTCCAAGATTTGTAGTGCACAGGTGAGGAAATTAGAAGGGTTGGGGGAGTGGAGTGCCTCTATTGCAGCTCACTCGTCTACTCTAAATTGGCAGATTAGAAGGGGCACATCATTAGGAACTCCTGCTGAGATCCTTGGCTGGAGTGGTGTGTGTGTGCGTGCGTGCATGCGTGTGTGCGTGCGTGCGTGCATGCCTGCGTGCACGCTTATGGGAGTTTGGGATTCTTAGCCAGCACTTCCCAGGAAAAAATACAACTTTTTTCCAAATGGAGAAATCATGAGTCATCACGAATCCCCTGGCGTTTACATAATCCTTCCTGGTTTGATGGCTAAGCCCAGTGCCTTACGTCTGTTAGTAACGGGCGCCCTGGGTCGGTCGCACACAGCAAGGGAGTTCACTCGAAACTGGGAGCAGCTCCACTGCTTTCTCTTCCCATTAAATCACATCTCAGCAGAAAAAGTGACATTTCTCCAATTTATTTCCACAAGAGGCTCCATTGACTTTACATGTACTGTATACGTACTGTACATCTACAGTAACATACTGTGAAATGCACTTTGACCTGCATATACTGTAACTACAAACTATTCACTTAACAACATACTATAGCGTACCATATAGTTTAGTATGCTGTAGTAGGTACATTAGACTCCACTACACTGCACTGCACTGCACTGCACTGTACTGCGCGGAACTTGGGAGTCAGAGAACTTTTAATGGCGAAAACTGTCAATCTCTCTCTCTCTCTCTCTCTCTCTCTCTCTCTCTCTCTCTCTCTCTCTCTCTCTCTCTCTCTCTCTCTCTCTCTCTCTCTCTCTCATTCTCTTCCCTTCTCTCTCAGCTCCAGCTCCTTCTAGAATAATCTGATGAAGGTTAGACCATAGCTCCCCAAAAGTCTGCCAGAAGAAAGAACATGGGGAGTGTACCGTACAAACCCAGAACGCCCGGCTGGGCTGAGTCATTAGAATGCCCTTGTGTAGATGTCAGCTTGGCGGTATGTGTGTGTGTGTGTGTGTGTGTGTGTGTGTGTGTGTGTGTGTGTGTGTGTGTGTGTGTGTGTGTGTGTGTGTGTGTGTGTGTGTGTGTGTGTGTGTGTGTGTGTGTGTGTGTGTGTGTGTGTGTGTGTGTGTGCTCCATCATAGGTGTGAGTAATGCACCATACAGTACCGTATGAAGAAGTGAAGCAGGACTAATGGG
This sequence comes from Engraulis encrasicolus, assembly GCF_034702125.1. Lineage (NCBI taxonomy): Eukaryota > Metazoa > Chordata > Actinopteri > Clupeiformes > Engraulidae > Engraulis > Engraulis encrasicolus. Next base: position 20,023,840 of record NC_085870.1, read on the forward strand.
TGGCAGTAGGGGTGCCCTCTTGTAGATAGATCTGCCTGCCATCGCCATCGGCAGGGCTGCTCTTAGCTATTTGGGGGCCCTAGGTGGGCTTTGGGGTAGTTTGTGGAAGATTGTGGAAGAGCCCACTCAAGAGAGATTTGGATAGCAGCATCGTCATTTCGGTCATTGAATTTAGGGAGGTATTTCCACACTCACAAAGCTGTCGCTGTCATTTGAATACGAGTACATAGCCAGACCAGATTTGCTCATTGAATTTGGGGAGGTATTGCCACAATCACAAAGTTGTCACTGTCATTTGAATACGAGTACATAGCCAGACCAGATTTGCTCATTGAATTTGGGGAGGTATTGCCACACTCACAAAGTTTTCACTGTCATTTGAGTACGAGTACATAACCAGTCATTAACAGGGGAAGGGGGCCTTCAGCTAGGGGCCCGGGGCAGTTGCCTAGTATGCCTGTCTGGTTGTGACTGGCCTGGCCATTGGACATAGCAGCAGGCCTGGCACTTTCCACTCAAACGGAAAAGACTTAAGAGGGCAAACTGGAAGATTCTTGACGGTTAGAGACCACAGCTCCCCAAACCTTCAGCGCCTGGCTGACTCATTAAAATGGCCCTCTGTGTGTGTGTGCGTGTGTGTGCGTGTGTGTGTGTGTGTGTGTGTGTGTGTGTGTGTGTGTGTGTGTGTGTGTGTGTGTGTGTGTGTGTGTGTGTGTGTGTGTGTGTGTGTGTGTGTGTGTGTGTGTGTGTGTGTGTGTGTGTGTGTGTGTGTGTGTGTGTGTGTGCGTGTGTGTGTGTGTTTGTGTGTGTGTTTGCACTCCATCATCATACGTGTGACACGCAGGCCGGGGATGATGAAGGGTAGGCCACATAAAACGTCATTAGGTGGTGAGGGAGCAACCTTGAATTTCCACAGAGCGCAGGCCTGTGTTTTTCCTGCACCCATCTCCTTCATCTTAATCATTTAAAAGCCCATTAACGGTAATTAGACTGCAAAATGAAAGGACAGCGTAATGTTGTGGTTAAGGGCAGAGCTGTGATTGGCTCAGAGTGCTGTGTGACCACTCCCCTCTGGAGTGCTTCGCCCACCTTGTGCCTCCCTGAGCACGGGTAATGGTTTTCAGAACGCCAGGGGAAGAACTTGGAGAGAGCGCACACTGTGTAATATGCACTGGTTTGCTTTTTGCTTATTGTATGTTATGGCAAAAAATATCATATCACGATTTTTTTACCTAAAATCTCCATTGCCATCTTCCAACAAAAAAAGAACAGGCATTTTATGTACAGAGCACAATTGAAATACAATAATGTAAAGAATAAAAGAGAAAACAACAACACTAAGTAAGTTGACATCACTCTGATACTGAGTAAACATCCTCACTAAAAGACGATCTATACCATTTCTCCACTTCGAGACGATCTTGTACTTTATTTCACGATTCACTATTTATTATCATCACATTGCCCACCCCTAGTGTATGTATATGATATATTTTGTATCAGAGTAAATATACAGTATATGCTGCTTGACACCATTATTTCTGGATTAATAAACGTTACTCTACTCTATTCTATTGTACTATTAGCTATCAGTTTTCTTACTATAAATGGAATAATGCATCACATAGAAAAAATGTGAAATGAAAGGGACACATTTGATATTTACATGAAAGTTTACTAAGTAATAAACAAACATTTTCTAGTATGGTCCAAGTACAG
>NC_085870.1:20030558-20038058 GCF_034702125.1 Engraulis encrasicolus
GCTGTTTACTCATAAATCTTCATGTTAATTTTATTTAAAGGGGACGTTTCGCTTTGATCAACATTTTATTTACATATGGTATGCTAATATGCCACATTTAGTCACACAATCAATGCAGTCATCTGTAGGTCGCGACAGGCTGATGTTTCACAGGCAGACGAGAAATGGTAAACAAGTCTAGGAAAAAAACATCAAGACAAACACAAAGGCTAGTCTATATGGCAAAAAATACATGAAACTAAGAGAGAAAAACAACATCATGTAAGCAGGAACACACACAAGACAAAGCACAATTGAAGTAAGACTGAAAATTCCGGTCAGGAATTTATTGAAATACAAAATGAAATGTACAATCCTTAAGACTGAAACACTGATGGGGGGGCGCTGTGGCGCAGCACACTAAGCCCCCCATATTTGGGCTTGCATGCTCACGGCCGGGGACCCTGGTTCGAGTCCGACCGGGGTCATTTCCCGATCCCACCCCGTCTCTCTGTCCCACTCGCTTCCTGTCACCATCTCAGACTGTCCTATCAAATAAAGGCATAAAAAGCCCCTAAAAAAAAATATATATATATATATATATAAAAGACTGAAACAGTGGTCTAAAAAATATGTACGGTGGAGCCTGCAATTTATTCACAGCAGACGTCTCTGTCTACACTCTACTCTTGTCTCTCAATAACTGAGCTTGAACATTTTAAATGTGAACATGTGCATGCATGTCTACTCTTGAGTCTCAATAACTGGACTTACTGTACTTGAAATGTATTGAGCGTGTGTGTGTGTGTGTGTGTGTGTGTGTGTGTGTGTGTGTGTGTGTGTGTGTGTGTGTGTGTGTGTGTGTGATAGAGAGAAGCAGAGAGAGAGAGAGAGAGAGAGAGAGAGAGAGAGAGAGAGAGAGAGAGAGAGAGAGAGATTATTGCCAATGTTTTATTTAAATGTTTTAGTTAAACTGCACATTGGAGACTGGTCGAACTCAATTTCTGTGCTAACCCTGTTACATAGATTTTTGACAATAAAGTACACTTGACTTGACTTGACTTGACTTGACTTGACTTGAATAGTATTGACCGTGTGCGTGCGTGTGTGTGTGATCCCTGCTCTCGCCCCTGCAGCAACTGGACCTGAACTCCTGCCCCAAGACCATGGTCTTCATCATCCACTCCTTCCTGTCCGCCAAGGTCAAGCGACTGGGCCTGTTGGCATGACAGCATCGTCGACTCGACACAGCGCTTGCTTGCGCTTCGGCCCGTTGCCGCGGATACTGGACATGACGGACAGGCAAATCCAACCAATGAGAGCGTAGGAGGACCATAATCGCTTTTTTCCCTTTCGGACAACCAAAATTTTACCGACCAACCACAGGCGGTTACTGCCATTGGTCAGAAGACGACGACAACAACAGTCAGCCTCAGCTGCAGCAGCCGACAGCAGTCAAATGAGAAACATCACCTGAGTCTCGTTGTTGTGAGGCTGTGTGTGCTTGGATGACTCTTCCTCTGGGTGACAACATGAAGAGACTGCAGGGGTCTGGGGCCACATGCGAACCATTACCCCCCTACCTCCCTCACTCACAGCAGACAACAGACTACTGCACTGTTACTGAGCTAAGGCGCTTGATCCTCAGTCAGATCTTGTCCTTTTTATTGCGTGTTTTTTTTTTTTTGCTTTGTGTGGCTGGCGACAGATTTTAAGTCAGATTTAGAGGGCTAGTTCATTCGTTTTATTTTTTCCTTTTTTTCTTTCTTTGTTTTCAACAGCAGCATGTACGTACATGACAGGGATGTGGAGTAATAATAAGGGATGGAGAGAGGGAGGGAGGGAGGGAGAGAGGGAATAGAAAGAGGGAATGGAGGAGGGATGAAAAGAGGGGCAATACACATACTGTATCACACTCAAGGAACCCAACACACAGTTTGAGGATGTGAGTAAAAAAAAAGGAAGAAAAAAGACCCTCTGTTGTGTTTCGCTCTCTTGAGAAATAATGACATCTCGCCGAGGAGGCTCGGCGCGCGCACTAAATCTATTAAATGCTCTGTCAACTGTGTTTTAGCGGCAGATCCCTCGTGTTGTCGTTAGTCGGCGCGTCGCGTGGCATTGCGCGCTTTCCTCTAATGACACTAAGTCTTCATAAGCGCAAGATGAAGTGGGCATTTTCTACTGAGCACATGTGGGTTGGGGGGGGGGGGGGTGTTATACATAAATATCGCTTTTATAAATAGGGTTTATAAATATTACCCCCCCTCCACCACCACCACCAACCTCCTAATCCCTCCGTGATGTAAATATGAACACCCCCCCACCCCACACACACACAAAATGGATGTCAGACACCAAGAAACTCCTAGTGCCTGTTAAGGGTGTGTTGGAGTTAGCGACTGCGTGTGTGCTAACGCTAATGCCTTGTAATCAGTCTTCATCTCCGTTTAAATGTCGCTCAAGTTCACGTGTTTAGGAGGCGTTGTTAAGCTTATTAGTTGGTTTTTATTTTAGTTTTCACTAGAGAACACAACAACCCAGTCTGTGTTAATGCACTGTAGGTGTGCTAACAGTAAGATATGCAGAGTTTAGTGTGTGTGTGTGTGTGTGTGTGCGTGCGTGTGTGCGTGTGTGTGTGTGTGTGTGTGCGTGCGTGCGTGTGTGAGTGCTGACGTGCGTACGTGTGTATGCATGCACCAGTCTGTGTTTGTGTGTGTGCCCATGTTGTTGTGCCACTGTATGTATGAGAGATAAACCATATATTTGTGTGTGGGGATGATATGCTGTGTGTGTACGTGTGTGTGTGTGTGCGTGCGTGCGTGCATGTGTGTCTTGTGAATCTTGTGAATCTTGTTCTCTCTTCCGCCACTACTGCTGAAGCAACTCTCCTCATCTCTCCAGCACAGATACAGTAGCTACACTAACAGCAGGTGGAGGAATGGTTTTGTGTGCGGATGAGTAGGGGTGCACTTAGAAAGATACTAAAGGTGATTGTACACTAGGCAACCTTTACCCAACTACCCAACTTTACCCACTACCCAAAACGTTTTGGACAACAGTACTTTAAGATTTTATTTGGATATTTTATCACTACAACATATTTATCCAAAAGAACTTGGATCAGCAGAAGAGACATTCTCTTGGAAAAGTAGGAGCCAATCACGTCGTTGCCCAGCAACATACTGTATCTCTAAAAGCTTCCCTGTATCATCACTTTCAGGGCCCTTTAAAAGCCATTTAAAGGGATCATCACCGTGGGGTCCTTTAAAGGCTGTTAATTACATACATTAAAGGAGAAGTCCTGCTATTTTCAACATGCAGTTTATTGCTCACTGTACTCCTCAGTTGTCAGAACCCAGCGATGCAGCATTGTTTTTTTTGTTCAGCCCTTTTTGCGATCCTGGCCATTTTTAGGGATATGGGTCTGTTTACTTTAAAAAAAAAAAAACCTAAACAAAAAAAACATTTTAACATACAAATGCCATCACATTGCTGTTTTGTAATGTGTCATTTTGTCAAAGGCTTTATTGTTTCCCCGAATGCCTGGTGGACCGGTCTTGGCTAAAAATGCAGGGCCTGATTTTTCACCCCAGTCCAGTCCTGGCCTAGACCAACAACACTTTCGCCTCACTCACTCTCTCACTCACTGCCCCACTCTCCTACTCTCCTACCGCAGCCCACCCTCATCCCCAAAACATCCATACAGGGGGATCACGGCGTCACATCAACCTTTCAAAGCCTCTATTATCATAGCGTAGTCAATTGGCAGATATTGGGGAGGTTAAACAACTTTTGACCCTCCTCTGTGGAGCATAGATCTGTGATACCGCACTGCTTTTATTTTGCTATTTCAGTGAATCTCTGAATGTTTATGATGGCATTACATTGACGGCAAGTAATAATAATAATAATAATAATAATAATAATAATACTTTTTAAAAGTTTAGAATAGTTTTCACTGATGTTGACTAAAACAGAATGTAATAGTGCCCCCTAGTGACATAATCTCTAATGACACTTGTTAGGTTCTTTTGCTATTTAGTTTCTGTTTTTGTTTTTTTCCCCTGCATTTTTACTGTGCTCCTTTGTGTCCATATGAATGTCAGTTCTCAGAAATAATACACTGGAAAGTATTTTTCAGAACTGAGAAAGGTCAGTAACTAAAAGCCTTCATTGTTACACCTAATACACATCACTTGTAAAGTCTCAAGTAAAAGTGCTTTCCTAAACGTTTGATTCATTTTTAAGCTATTTCAAGTTGTCATTTTTGTTCCTTTCTCCCAACCACAAGATGTCACGCTCAAACTGTTTTTCAATTATTTATATTTATAATTTCCTCGCAGTAATACAAACACTAAGCTATGCATCTAGAAACACTGCTTTTACTCATTTTTTTTCTTGAAGTGATGTATTTCTTTTGTCACTACGAATGTAAAGACCCATGTAGAAAACATTGTTTCATAGTCACACTACCGTAATGTCATCCCATCCGATAATAACACTAATCGCCATACCACCACTCGCCTGTCACTACTCATCCAGTGGCCTTCTGTCTGTCTGTTTGTCTGTCGGTGGAGATACATGTACAGTTACTTACAGTAATATATAAATATGCATTCATGCAATCCAAAAAAAATGAAAGAAAAGAAACCAGACTGATCTTCAGCAGATAGAGAAAGAAGAAGAAGAAGAAGAAGAAGAAGAAGAGGATGAAAAAGTGTTGTATATTCTTATTTAAACAACGTGTGCCTTGCAGGGTTGTTTGTATATAAAAAAGTGTAATAAACTTTGATAACTTTCATGGCGTCTCTCTGGTGTAATTTATGGTGGTGATGTGTCACAGCTGCAATAACCCTGAAGCCGAGAGAGGAGAGAGAGAGAGACAGAGAGAGAGAGGAGAGAGAGAGAGACAGAGAGAGAGAGGGAGAGGGGAGGAGTGGAAAGGGGGAGCGGAGGCAGGGCCGGTTCTAGTCAACTTGATGCCCTAGGCGAGCACCCATTCCCTTTTTGTGCATTTAGAAATTGTCATCTGTAAACATAGGTTTACATAGGCCATCAAACATAGGTAATCTATGTCGTGTCCATGCTTAATCATTATCAATGTTTTAAGTGTAAAGAGTTTTTTTTTCGACTGACATTCTAACTCTTTGACATTTTGGGCATTTCTGGCGCCCCCAAGACATTTGGCGCCCTAGGCGACCGCCTGGTGTGCCTATGCCTGGCCCTGAGTGGAGTGGAGGGGTTAGGGTGGAGGGGCTGTATATCTACCTGATTGTCGTTCAGATTTCTCTGTGCCACTGGCTGGTTGCTAGGGCAACCGTGAGGACGCGTTGACAAAGTAGAATATGCTCAATATCCTGTGTCTGAAACCCACCACAGGAGACTGTTTACTGAAGCACACACACATGCACAAACACACACACACACACACACACACACACACATACACATACACATAATCGTACATGCAAGCGCACACACAGAGACACACACATATATTACGCAGAATACGCACACAATCATACACATAGACATACACACACACACAGCACAGACCTCTTTCTGCTTTGAGTACTAGGCAAACAGTAATAGATGCATTTAAATGCACACACACACGCAAAACGCAGTTCTCATGTTCACACAGAGCGATAAATGCAAACATGCATGTGCCCATATACAATGCACACAATAGCCACATTTACACACAATAGTTGCAAACACATACACATGTGCACACGTGCAAAACTCACACAAACACAGTAATTGCAAACACATACAGATGTAAACACACACACACACAGGGGCAAACACACTCACTTATGACCATGCACAGTTCATTACGGCTCGCCCATAAACAACCCAGAGAAGGCGCCGACGTGATCACAGACCTTTGTGCCGAGATGTTTACAATAGCACGGGACCATATGGTAAGGGTCTGCTGCCTGCATCTCACGCGCCACTGAGACACAGAACTGTACTGCTCGCTCGCACTCAGGGGCAAATTACAGCAAGAGCCTACCAGGCCCATGCCCAGGGGCCCAAGAGCCAAGGGGGCCCTGAAGCCCAAGACTCTACATTTCTCCTTTTAAAAAAAAACAAAACATAAATTGTTGGTCTTTATTTTTGTGATAGGATAGTGAAGGTGGTGACAGAAAGCGAGTGGGGAGAGAGACACCGGGAAGGGCCGGCAAAGGACCCGGGCCGGCAAATCGAACCCAGGTCAGCCGCATGGTAGACGAGTGCCCTACCGTTTGGCCACGGCAGGGCCAAGACTCTACATTTCCATTGACAGATTGCGTTGAATATTGCCCTTTTACCAACTGTATTTTCAAATGGTCTTGGAACCCGGCCCTGCCGTGGTTACTACACCGGCGACCCAGGTTCGATTCCGTCCCGGGTTATTTGCCGTACCTTCCCTGTCTCGCTCTCCCCGCTCATTTCATATCCCTCTGTAACTGTCCTATCACAATAAAGGCACAAAAAACCCCACAAATATATTTAAACAACATAGGGTCTATAACATCTAGTCTAAAACCTACAGTCTTTTTGGAGGGGGGCCTTTCTTGCTGTTTGGCCCAGGGGCCATGGATGGAGTCTTAATCCATCCCTGCTCACCCCTTGCGCTTAAATGATTGGTCTGTGAGATGAAAGGGCTCCACATATATATATATACATATGAATCCATTGCCATGTTCTCACTGCGGGAGCCTTCCACATCTGTGGCCCTCGTGCTGTAAAACTGAACTCTCTTGTTTGAAATAGGACGTGTGTGCGGATGAACGACCTTCTTTAGACAAATCCCCTGTTGACATCACTACAGGATGGATTTCGGAACCTTGTCATGTAATGAGTCTTCAGAGAAATAATAGAAAATGAATACAGTGACGATAGTTTTCAGATCCAGTGTGCTAATACTGAAGATTCATAGGCCTATACACTAAAGTGTCACTGTGTACTTCCGGTTAATTAAGATTCTCTGTATTGTCATAGCGATGCTCTTTATAATGAAGTTATAAGAGTGTATAAAGAGTGTTTTCAGCAAAAAGTGAATAGGCCCATCAATAGACCCATCTGCAGTAAAATAAGACAATTGCTTTGCAAAAGGTATTGCCTCAGCAACAAGCTTAGGTACACAGTGGTGCCTCCATGTGTCTGTGTGCATATTGCCTCTCTCTTCTTTTCCCTTTTTGGGAGTATCCAAACAAAACACACTCACAAAACACACTCACGCAAGACCAGAACAAAAGAGTATGTCATGGTTATCTGTGCACAATGAGGCATCTCTAGTCATCCGCATGACACACATCAGTCAACAACAACCAGCAGAAAAAAAAAAAGAAAAAAAAAGAAAAAAGCATCGCTGCTGTAATGCAAGGCGATGTGTTCTTCCGAGTGAGTGCATGTTCTCAGAAAGCATGTTGCTTGTTTTTATATATTCTTTGCATATATATTCTTTTATATATTCTTTTCATATTGTATCTCTCTCCAATGTCCTGGGCACTACACGCTGATACAAAGAAG
>NC_085870.1:20043058-20055558 GCF_034702125.1 Engraulis encrasicolus
CTCTCTCTCTCTCTCTCTCTCTCTCTCTCTCTCTCTCTCTCTCTCTCTCTCTCTCTCTCTCTCTCTCCCTCTCCCTCCCTCCCTCCCTCTCTCTCTCTCCATCTCTTCTGCTCTTCCTCTCCATCATCCCTCTTTCTCCCTTTTCCTTTCTCTTTCTCTTTTTCTTGCCCCTTCTCTCTCTCTCTCTCTCTCTCTCTCTCTCTCTCTCTCTCTCTCTCTCTCTCTCTCTCTCTCTCTCTCTCTCTCTCTCTCTCTCTCTCTCTCCCACTGCCAGGAATTATGGGTAGTCATTTCATGCTCAGACATGGTTTTGACTTTTTCCCTTTTTTATTATTGTTATTATTACAGTATGTACTAAAGAGCCAGGTTAAGGGTATTAAATAGGCCGCAGCGAATTGTAGTTTTGCTCAAGTAAGCTTCCTGGAAATATTCCATCTGCACCGCTTTTATTCTTGTGAATGTAGTTATGAATTTTAAAGCAGCCTGGTCTAAGTGAGAGCAAGAGAGAGGGAGGGGGAGAGAGATCGAAAGAGAGAGAGAGAGAGAGAGAGAGAGAGAGAGAGAGAGAGAGAGAGAGAGAGAGAGAGAGAGAGAGAGAGAGAGAGAGAGAGAGAGAGAGAGAGAGAGAGAGGTCTGTGAGTTGAATTCTGAGTAATGCGAAAAGATTGGAATTTCTTGTTTGAGAAGCACTAAAAAAAGGGGATGGGGGAGAATGTTAGAGGAGAGAGGATGGGGTGATGGGGTGTGTGCAAGCATGGAGGGAAGAGAAATCTTATGGTGTTGTTAACTAGCATGGCAGCTTGTTTTTATATTCATGGCAATATGTTCATATATGGATATTTTTTGAACAAACATGCAAGAGCTTTAATTACTGTAAGCCTGATTAAGACGTTTGGCCATTATTTATTTATCTACTCTCAGAGAGATGTGATGCTGGGACAATGAGAGACAGATGTAGAGAGAGAGAGAGAGAGAGAGAGAGAGAGAGAGAGAGAGAGAGAGAAAGAGAAAGAGAGAGAGCAATTTATTAAGCGTCGCCACATTTTCCATGAAATTCTTAGGTGTGACAGCAGCTTTCGATAGAGAACTCTCATCACACACTCTTAATAATAGCACTTCACACCAGAAATGACAATCACCTGAAACAAAGACAAAAAAGCAAGCCCTAAATAATAACAAACGAAAAACCTAATTAAATTAGGAGCAACAAAGGAGAAACATTCCTGGCGCTGCCTACCATCATTCCACACACCAGCTCTGTCCAATTGTTTCGATTAATTTGATAATCCAATAAAAAGTGGAATGTGCCTTTTCACAGGCGTTTTCATTTGCGTTATCTTAAATTGTCATTCGGCACACAGCAGACGAGAGGTCGTGTGGGAGGTTACAACAAACCTGATTAGGTAAATTACACGCATGTCGCTAAACAGATAATGCTAACTAACGCTCAGCCAATTAGCGATTTAGGCCAAGCACCATTCAAACTCACAATATTAGGTCCGAGAAGACATTCATATGGGCATAGTAACAGATACACAGCTTCACAACAGAAATATCAACCTTCCGAGGGTTTTAGTAGCCTATACGCTTTCTGTAAGAGTTGTTGTTTTGGTTATTTTTTTCGGTAGGCCTTCTTGATAGCCTTTTGCTAAACTGACACATGAGCAGTGACTGACCAGAAAAACAATCTGGTCCTACTGTGAGCACTACTATGCTCATCTCACTGTAAGATACAGATTATACACTTTTCTGATGTTCATTGTGTAAATGTGTCTACAAGAGAGTCGAACTAACCTGGCAGCAGAAAATATTTCTTGCATGGTGCTTCACCATAAAGATGAACCTAAATCCTAATCCGAAATCCATCCTTCAATCACAACTGTCGATCTGTGTGTATCTGTTTTTTTTTCCATTGTGAAACTGTAGTGGGTCTTCGTTTGGTAACGGCACAGCTGTGCTGGCCTGATTAATGCAGTTAAACTATTTGAATAGGTTTGAATGGTTTCACAGCTTTTTCAATGGTGCTGTGCCAGGCCATCCACCAATATTATCCAGAGTTACAAGGGAGACGCCATTACTATTTGGGTAGCAGTTGCTACTGCTAAATCATTCAGAAGGGCTACAGTATGAGCAGCCCAATTGGAAGCAGAAGACTGGAAATCCATGTGGTAGCACGGACAAAGTTGAAATGGGTGGGGTTCGTGGATGTTAGAGCTGGGTATCGATTCAAATTTCAAGACTCGATTCGATTCCGTTTCCGATTTTTCTTCGATTCGCTCCAATTCAGTCCGATTCGATCTGATTTCGATCTGATTTCCGAATTCGATTCAATCCGAGAGTTAATGTTATTGAAAAGGAAGGTTATTTGAGCTGTTTCCTTGATATCATGACTGTGTAGAGATAAATAATTATTATTAAAAACTCAATCTTTGGACGGATGAATCGATAATCGGAAATGAATGTGCGAATCAATTTAAAATCGGAAAATCTATTTTTTTTTTAACACAGCTCTAGTGGATGTGGTAAGGTGGATACTTTTCTTGTTATACATGGGCTTACCGTGTTTATAAACACGATGTTGTGAGGAGGGGCAAGACACTGGCCGCCAACCACCTGAGCTAATTTTTTGACCGACAGCGGTTTCCAACAATCAGAGGTTGAGTTGTGTCGCACAGCCAGGAGAAAACTGAAATTTAGAACTCATGTATAGTCTTGCTTGCCATACCAGTCTGACAGCTCAATAAGGCTAGTGCTTTCTATCCTATAGTAAGCACATACCAGCATTCCTACAACGTTAACATTCTGTCTAACCCTTACTTTAGCTATACTCAGATTCTCTATTCAACGGTCTGGCTCGCTAGGCTAGATTTCTACTGCACATCATGTGTGTCCCTAGTATGCATACAAAATGAATGAGTGAAACTATGGACTACACATAACCATGTGTGCAAGGTTTCAAGGTTTATCAAGTATTCATTATCCCCTATAATGGGCTAGATAACAAAGGTGTTATATGATGAGTAATTATACATAGCCTCTGAATTTACTGCAGTATAAGAGTATGAGACGACGAGAAATAAAAAATGGAGAAAAAAATGCTCCACCAGTTTAACACTTGTTTCAGTGCCCTTGATGATGTGTATACATAGTAGGGCTTGAGGAATCTGTCATATGCAAAACCTCATCAGACAGGCATTTATGTCGTTTCTCCCTGGTGTGAATGCCTAGTTGTCCCTGGTTTGTCTAGTGAAGGGACCTGGTGGGATCTATTGATGAACCTCAACATCAGACTTCAACAAGGATGCAAGGATATTTTTGTAACATAAGTTGAGCTACTGGATAGGTAAGACATAGTGAAATTTCTGTGCATTAGACTTCAAATTCAAGGAGTGCATATAGACTTTGACAAAGATACAAGGATATTTTTGTTACACAAATTGAGATACTGGGTAAGTAAGACATCACATTTCCGTAATGTAGGCCTAAATAGCTTTTTTAGTCATCCTTTATTTAAATGTTACTGTTTTATTTTAAGAACTCTGCAACATTATTAGGTATATATTTATATCCCCTAAACACAGAATATCGGGGATGTTGCAGTTTTGCCCTGACCACCGGGTTTGCAGCAGATATTTTGTTTTTAAGTGATAACTTTTGAGCAGGTGGACCAATTTGCAGCTCATTTTCTGTGCTAATGCTCTAGTCTAGCCACCAGCCCATTTGGTCTCACTAGTAACCAGGAGATGTTGAGTACTAGCCTGATTATCATGACTTTCAAATGTTTTTGAGACTTGGTCTGACCAAGACCATAACAGTTAACAATCTCAAACGGCATAGTTGACCCACCTCCCTTGGTTTGCTACTGGTATAGGGCAGAAAAGACTGAGCTTAAGTTTAAACCAAACATTTCTTCGTCCCAATAGAACGTCTCTGCTTAAACCACGACGCTGCCTTGAACACGCCTCTACCCAGGACCGTTGGAAATGCTCGGTTGATTGGTTCCCGACAAAATGGGTGGAGTTCTCCTGCAAGGGGGGAGCCTGAGTAGTTGAGTACAGCAACATTTCATTTTAGAGATGCATAGTATAGGGGGGCGCTGGGCGCAGAGTGCTAAGCCCCCCATATTTGGGCTGGCATGCCCACCCATGGGGACCCCGGTTCGAGTCCCACCGGAGTCATTTCCCGATCCTCCCCTTTCTCTCTGTCCCTTCCTGTCACCATCTTCGACTGTCCTGTCAAATAAAGGCATAAAAGGCCCCCCCCCCCCAAAAAAAAAAAGAAAGAAAGAAAGAAATGTATAGTATATTGGTATATGGGTCCCCAGCCACTGACGGATGTTTGAACATTTTTTCCGTAATTCTCATAATTAGCATTACTTATAGGCTACTCCTCATCGAATATGGTCCACATTCAGGATCTCTTTGGCCATTTTACTGTAAACAATTTTGAAGCACTAACCATGGGTGCCGCTAGGCAGGGAAAGGTGTTACAGATTCTAAGGGCCCAAGCACTGACAGGGGCCTATAAAGGGCCCCAAAATTCGAATCTTTCATGGGGCCCAACATTTCTGGCGGCACCCCTGGCACTAACTAAAATGCTAAACTCATTCATGACATTTTCTTAAACATACAGTAGGCTAAAGGCCAACACTTTCAACATGGCCAACTTTTAAGATAGCAATTTTTTGGTGTACAACGTAACTTGAAGGGATGGATTTCTTGTGGGCTAAGACTTGTGTGCTAACTATTAACTGATGCAATTGTCAACACTTTCAAAATGGCCAACTTTCAAGATGACCAAATATTTGTTTGTGCAATAACGTTGGAACGAGTGGATGGATTTCCACCAAATGTCTGCTAACACTATAACAGATTCATTAACTGATTACATTTTGGATGCCTCGGATAGTCAGGAAGGCAGTAGCTTTAATTGTAGCTTTAGTGTACCCAAGATTTGGAGAGCCTGGTTCTGGGATGTTGGCAACTGAACATTGTGAACTTTCAATAATAGGCATTAGAGTAGGCTAAAGGTTTGGGTTTAGGGCTAAGTAACATTTTGTAAGTCTAGACATGCTAAGAACATGTGTAACAAACTGTTACCTAGCCAAGTTGTATGCAGGTATTTATGTGTTCTTTAAAACACATAAATAGTTAGATAAATATACAGCATCTCATGACATCCATTGTTTACTTTTAGTCCCATTTTCCGTATTGAAACATGTTGCAGTCTGAAGCTGACATCTTAAACTTGACCACAAGGTTGCTCATCATTGGGTCATCTTTTTTCTGTATATTCCCATGTATATTTTAAAAAAGCAAGATATTACTATATTTGTTCGTCTGCAAGTAGCTTATGTTTCAGTAAGCAGAGCTATAAATTTGATATAAGATTTTCATACTTTATTTTATTAGTATATAATTTATATCAGAGACATACTATTAAAATTATGGGTAGTTGCACCTCAACATTAAGTGTGCTCAGCAGTAGCAACTCATGACAAACCAATTATGTCTTTCTGCATCAATTACCATTTCTCCTCACAATCTTCAGCATTGGAATGATATAGACCACAATGACCAGGTATCATGGTGTCATTATCATATCTGTGTATGCTCTAGCCTGTAAGCCATGGATGTTGAATAACAGTTATGTCGATAGGAAAGCATTCTGTGAGGACAATGGCTCAAGTCATTATCATATTCCTCAGAACACAATAAGCAGTGTTCACCTTTGTCTCACTCATTTGTTACATTCCATCCTTTTTATTGAGTTATTGAGTTCCAAAACTCATTCACTGACTTCTTCTGTTTTCAAAGGTGTTTTGCATGCTGAACATTTTAGGATCCTGGTTGAACAAAGCACAGAACTGGCAGCCATTAAATGACTTGCAGGCCTGGGCTGGTAATAGGGATGGGATATCGATATTGGTGTATCGGTATCAGGTTCCGATATCAACATAATTCAGAGATCGGATCGGATGAGAATTTTCCCAAAGTTTCCGATACTCACATTGAGCCAGGTGTAATGTTAATTTGAAATCCTAACAGTTGATTATAAGTTTTCAGGATGGGATCATTACTTTTTTTACTTGTTACTCATCAATTGGTTTCCTGTTCTTCTGACTTCCTTTTCTGACCAAAAAGTCTATGGGCCTACATCAAGTTGAAACCCATGCATATATGTGGTTTTGGTATCGGATCGAAGCAGTATCGGTATCGGCAGATATCCAAATTTAGATATCAGTTTTTTTGTTTGATTTATTTTATTCTATTTTATTATTATTATTATTATTATTTTAATTCTTAGATTCTGTCCAACAGTTTAGAGGGAGGTTGTTCAAAGAGGGGGTTTAGAGGGGTTGCACTCTTTTTGTTCTCAGTCCAGTTCTCTGCTACTGTATTATCAGTACACATACTAAACACCTTCAACATTTGCTGAGTTGTGGTTTTGAAAAGACATCCCATATGTGGTTGCGGTAAACAGATGTGCAAACAAGATGTACAGATACACATCAGGACCAATGTGAAAGACCTTCAGATGTGCGCATGAGGTGGTTTGGAGACACTGCTTTCAGGTGGAAGACGCAGTGAAGTTTTTTTTTTTCTTCGTCTAGGAACTGGACGTTTTGAGAGGTCTGACAGAAGACAACTTTGTGTCCCATCCTTTTCTAGCCATTCTGGTAAAACTGTAGCACATCCCAGGCCAAAAGCAGTGTTGGGATTGATTAGATGTAATTGATTGTAAATAAACTCCAGTAAAAAAAGAAACACTGTGTACTTAGTGTATAATGTATATGCTTGTATATGCTTGTCATTTGAGATATTTCTTTCCTTCAAGGTTGGCCTGACAGTGTTGGATCCCTCCAGACAACTCCCCCACCCCTAAACTAAATCCCTGCGATAGCGTCCTTCAGAAACATAAACATGTCCAAACACTCAAGTCACCTATGATCCAATCTACACCTTCTGATCAAGCAAACAGCAATGCCAAAGACGTCGTCCATTTGTCTGTTTACAAACAATGACTCATCGGACTCAGAGCACATATTTTCCATCACTCTTATCTTCATTCACCTCTTCTTCTTCTTTTCACTCTCTGTCCTTCATTTGGCTTCATCAAGAAGTGCATTAGCAACAATTTCCACTCTGCGCCCATTCAGACAGCACAGGTGGCTGTGCCGAGGTAAGCATTGCCAGGCTTTGGTTCATTTGCGTGAGAAAGGGAAACCGTCGGCTACATGTGAAGTCCTACTGTAGGAAATAGTCATAAGGTAGTTGGGGGCGCAGGAAAGCAGAATGGAAGGCTTGAATGTGGGTGGATTCTTGCCATGTTGTTTATAAGCAGTAATGGATTTTCATGGTCAACTAGCTAATGTGCTTCTTTAGCTAGCGCTCCGCTAATTGTCCTTGGGAGGATTGCGACATAGCTTCTGGTTTTTGAAAAACTCTTGAAACACATGATGGATGAATAGATGGAAGAATGGATGGGCAGGTGGACAGACTGAAAAACAGACAGACAGACAACAATATTGACAACAGTCTCAGTAATTATCCTCCCTCACCTAACTCTTGCCTCTTTTCCACTGCTGTTTTTCTGGTTGGCCTACAGCTCGTCTCAGCGCGATTAGGCCGCCACTTTTTGCTTTTCAAATAGGCACGACACAGCTCAATCGTAAAGCAAAAGGTTGCGGCCGAGTCGCGCTGTGTCGAGCTGTAGGCCTACCAGAAAACCGGCAGTGGAAAAGAGGCAAATGTAAATTCTCGTATTCATATTGCATTGCACCATATTATTTAGTGAAGGACCATTTTAATCGAAAACCTTCTCATATTGCGCCATTTCTGTTTTTCTTTGTATGGTGTACAGCACTCAAGGCCTAAGAGGAACATGTCTGGGTAGTTGCTTCTATTATGAACTACTGCACATTGCATTTTGAGTCAAGTGCAAAAGCCCGAGCACGATTCCCCTCGTTCACCACACAGGCTTATGTTGGAGCTACTTTATTCAGCTACCTCGACCTCGCCACAGGTGAAACTGACAAAAATAACCCGAGCTGCAGTCAAATGTCTGTGTGTGTGTGTGTGTGTGTGTGCGTGTGCGTGTGCGTGTGCGTGTGCGTGTGCGTGTGCGTGTGTGTGTTTGTGTGTGTGTGTGTGTGTGTGTGTGTGTGTGTGTGTGTGTGTGTGTGTGTGTGTGTGTGTTTGTGTGTGTGTGTGCATGCACGCGCCTGTGTCTGTGTGTCTGTGTATGTCTGTCTATGTGCACGCTTTTGGGTTAGACTTTCAAAAAATGTGAGGCGTATGTAGAGAGAGTGCAGTCGTCCCCTACCATAGCCTACAATGTCACCTCTCCCTCACCGATGCCAGAGAGCACATTGAGCATTCTTCATATACTAACCCTCCATGAATGAACGTTGCTGGCTTTTAAACATTAGTGTCATTGAGAGAGCAAAGCTATAAGCCTATGCAATACCGGAGCAGAGAAGGAGGCAGCATCGTATTTTATATAGGTAGTATGCCATGAACACTCAGTCCCCTGCTGTGTGCAGTGTACATGCGAGGCAATGGCCTTCCTCAACCCACTCACTCAGCCCATGCACAAAAGGCAGCAGTAGCTCAGTGACGTTGCCTTTGACCTCTGTCTATCGCGTTCTTCTCGGAGAAGCAAAGTTCTTGCATGCCAGTGTGTACTGTATGAAAGTGTTTGTGTGTGTGTGTGTGTGTGTGTGTGTGTGTGTGTGTGTGTGTGTGTGTGTGTGTGTGTGTGTGTGTGTGTGTGTGTGTGTGTGTGTGTGTGTGTGTGTGTGTGTGTGTGTGTGTGTGTGTGTGTGTGTGTGTGTGTGTGTGTGTGTGTGTATCAGTATTTGAATTGGATAATGCACATGTATAGTAGGCTATACTGTATGTGTGTGTTTTACATTCCTTCCCAACTTCAGCAAAAAAAAAAAGACGTTTCTGTCTCTCCACCCCCTAATCTGAAAGGACGTTAAATATTTCAAGGCTACAGATGTGTGGGGCAAACTGAAAATGTGTGAGTAAGTTTCTCCTAAATATTATCGGCCACCTGTAGGTCTCAGCACTCACCAAATCACCTCTCTTTCCTAATGTAAGCGGGGCCATGAGGGTCTCGACATGTACAGTAAAACTCAATGCAGCATTTATCACTAAAGGCTACACTAAGACACAGCTTTTCAGTTTGGGCAATAATAGCACACCCATTTTTGATGGTTCTTCTCTGAACACATATTCATACAGAACAAAGAGAAATAGACCTTGACACAGATGTGTGTGCTTCGTGTATTACTGGCTCAGAAGCATGCTATTGATTTAGAAGGGATTTCTATGGGCGGTTCTATTATGTTTCAGGCTTCTAGTGCCAGCGGATTGATTGAAAACTGTGCTTACTGAGAACCCCACTTTTACTGCTGCTGCTGCTCTCTCTCTCTCTCTCTCTCTCTCTCTCTCTCTCTCTCTCTCTCTCTCTCTCTCTCTCTCTCTCTCTCTCTCTCTTTCTCTCTCTCTTGTCAGCATTATATAAAGATGAAAAAAAAAACCTTGTGCATCTCGGCTCAAAAGGTATCTGTGTACCGTAGACGTGAAAGTAGATTGCAGCATTGTTTTGAAACAATGCTGCTCACCAAGTACATAGTGTGAAAGATGTAAATGTGTAGGTTTGACATTTAGATCTTATATTTTTAGATTTACAAATTTACACCATCTGTTGTAATTTTACAACATTTTACAATGGCAAGACAGTTGCAAGCACCAGATGAATTTCATTGTCCTCTGCACGAAGGTTACATATAATGCACAGCGTATTTTACACAGAAAATCCAAATGATTCATTAGCCCAGTGGTTCTTAACCTGGGATTTCAGGGGGTGCACGGAATTTTGTTTGTGTTGAGGTTGTGACCAAAACTTGGCTTGCGAACATTATAATTAGGCCCAATCAAAACCAAATGAATACATGTTTTAGTCCCCATGTAAAGGCATTAAGATATTGATTAGTGGCTCAAGCAAGAATCATTGTAATTAATCATTTCAATCCTTTTTCAGTGCGTATACACGTGTAGAAGTTTGGGTTGGGGGTGCGTGGCTTGTCTTTGGTACAGGTAAGGGGGGGCGTTAAGAAAAAAAGGTTAAGAACCACTGCTTAGCCTATATTGTATTTGATTGCAGCCTCTTGTAATTCTCTTCATACCTGAATTCTAATGCACAATGCTGTTGTCAAATGGGGTCATGTTCAGTACTGCTCTTATTCAGGTGTGGTCTTATTCAGCTGAGGTTTCTTGGTTTCCTATTGACTAGAATTTATAAATACCATAGATGTTGAAAACGAACTGTAAAAGAACATCATGAAAGGCAAGTGAAAGTCTTACAAATATGTTTTCCCTGTTAGACTAGTCTACTGAGTCAAACATTTAATATAGGTTTGGTTTTGATGGAGGTTTCATGATACATTTCACATTGTTCATTCTACAAGACAAAAAAAAAACATCTTTGTAAAACAGAGAAACTGAAACCCTTTTCTTGTCAAAACCACCCACGTTTCCTGCTCTCTCTCTCTCTCTCTCTCTCTCTCTCTCTCTCTCTCTCTCTCTCTCTCTCTCTCTCTCTCTCTCGAGCGGAATTGAGGGAGTAACTGACAGAGCTCATGTCAGATCTGAGGTGCTTACAAGCTTACAAAGCCAACCATACAGGACAGATGCCTTGCCCAAAACATGACCTTCGCCACTCAAGACTACTAGACTTCTAACAACTCCCATATCATGTGGTCTCGCTTGCTTAAAAAAGCCAATGTGGAAACCAAAAGGCCACACGTTAGGAGACAGCAACAAAGGAGAGGTGAAAAAGGGAAGAAAAAAAAACAACTGAAAAAAGATGTCTCTGCACATATGCCTGTACTGAACACGTTGCACCACAATTTGATGCACTGTGCAAAGGTGGAAAGTTTCCACTTTGCAAGTTTTTTTTTTTTTCATTTTCACTGAGCTCACAAAAACAGCCCTCTGATGGCTACCCAAGAAGACCTCTCACAAAGATGCTTTGTGATGTTTCAATGTTCCACTGTATACCATTGTTACAGTCTGTGTCCGTTATCAATTTGTGTTAGCCGCTCACAAATTTGCCCTTTTTCATGACTATTTACAGTACCACCCACACCTATTTCAAGTATTAAATTCCACATTTGTATGTACAGCAACTTGGGCGTCCATCTTCCATATTCTTGCAGGCTCTTCAGCGGCATGTGTTATAATCGTGGACTTTTGACTATGACTGCGACACTTGGAGACTTGTTCCAAAATTTAGTTGGCTACAATTTGATACCAAAATATTAGGTTTATCGTTTTTGTCGTTGCCATTGCAATGGTTTTCTGACAGGTACTATGACCAAAAATCACTGATCTAATAAGACTCATCAGTGTACCATCCTTATTGTATATTACTTCCATTACATTAGCACAACTTCAATGTAATATCAGCTTCATTAATTATCATTTAGGCCTATGTATGCTAATTTGTTGACGTAATCACATTTATAATCAAATGGCAGACTTTATTTTTACCAATGCACATTTCAGATCAATTGCATTTATTCTTTTTATTTCTCGTTGCTTATGTATATCATGCCCTGTACATTTGGTAATGATATATTCTGTTGTTTAGGACTTACTGCTTGCTGCAATATTATAAACTGCAATATTAGAAACTGAAGCTTGATGTGCACTACCTAAATTGCATGGAAAATACATCATGGTGACATTCTGGGCAATAAAATCAGATAACGACGTAATAATATCAATTTCATCAACATCATAGATTTTTGAATGTAGATCAGCTCCTCCAAATTTTGTGGTCATTGGTCTGTCCCAGGAATGCCAAAAAAGCCTGGTCTGGATAGGGTTAAGAAACATCTCTTGAAAACCACAACAGTGGCTCCCAGACATTTTTCTTTCTAGTCTTCAGAATATAAAGGAGTAACACTTTTGAATAGAAAGCAAAGCATTTTGACGCACCCTTGTAACAAAGGAGAATAATAAAACATCCAAAAGACAAAGGTAAGTAAGCCCTAGCCCTAGTGTTGCATCTTTCCCTCCTTCTCTAGCCATCTCTGGTTCTCTCTCTCTCTCTCTCTCTCTCTCTCTCTCTCTCTCTCTCTCTCTCTCTCTGCCGGTCCTCCATTACTCCGCATTTCATTAAGAATGTATGACTGTGATTTCCACATAATGTGTGTCATATCACGAAATGGCGGTTCAGGTTTCCAATTGTTCAATAATGATCTATTTGCCAATTCAATACTGCAGGAGATGCCTGGCTGCAAAATGAATAAAACATCGAACAGGGGAGAGTCATGACAATTCTCCTGAATGGCATCTCTGCAGCAAGAGAGAACAAGGGAAGGAAAAAAAAAAGGTGTGGAGGAGAAGAGTAGAAGAAAGTAGAAGAGACATCTACTCATTTATACTCTAGGATAGGTGGTGGGTATTAAAAACTATGCAGAG
>NC_085870.1:20060558-20065558 GCF_034702125.1 Engraulis encrasicolus
ACAGAGACACAGACAGAGACACAGACAGACAGACAGACCTGAGAGAGAGAGAGAGAGAGAGAGAGAGAGAGAGAGAGAGAGAGAGAGAGAGAGAGAGAGAGAGAGAGAGAGCGAGCAAAAAAAGAGACAGAGACACACAGACAGACAGACACGAGAGAGAGAGAGAGAGAGAGAGAGAGAGAGAGAGAGAGAGAGAGAGAGACAGAGAGAGAGACATCCCGAACATCACCTCACCACCTGTGCCCGTGCCCATGGCTTACCTGCTGGCCCGGAGGCGGGGAGTGGAGGGCGGGCTGCAGCCCCATCTGGTGTGAGATGAGACCCGACTGTGACTGGACCTGCTGCATGCGGATTGGCTGGTTGAGGAGGGAGCCCTGGTGCAGCGAGAGCTGTTGGTGGAGAGGGGGGCTGATCTGGAAGGAGGAAGGGGGAGAGGCACTGAGGGGGAGCATGGAGGGCTGGCCCAGGGGCCGGGGGAGCCCGTGGCGCTGGGCCCCGTAGCTCTGCAGGGGGTCGGGCAGCGGGAAGGGGCTGGGCCCCAGGTACGGGGAGGAGGGCTGGGGCGGCACGCTGTACAGTGGCGGGTTGGGTGGCATCATGTGGGAGGGCTGGCTCGACTGGGAGCTCTTGGGTTCCACCGGGTCATTGTAGTTCTGGAACGAGGAAGTTGGGGAAGAGAGAGAGAGGGAGAGAGAGAGAGAGAGAGAGAGAGAGAGAGAGAGAGAGAGAGAGAGAGAGAGAGGGAGGGGGAGCAGAGAGATAGAGAGGGAGAGAGAGAGAGCAGGAGAGAGGGAGAGCAGAAGAGAGAGATACAGAGAGAGAGAGAGAGAGACAGACAGGGAGAGAGACAGACAGACAGGGAGAGAGAGAGGGCACACAAACAAAAAGAGGTCAGGTGAGCATGTTAAGGTGCAATCAGCAAATCAGCAAGTATGACAAACAACAAAAAGAAGAACAATGAAAATATCCCCTTGGCTTTTCCAGACTGTCACAAACAAATGTGTGTGTGCCACCACGCTTCGTTCCTTCGTGGCTTGCGAGACTAGCAACTGTACTTTATCAGATGAAAATCGATTGTTCTTGTGACCTTATTCTGTGTACGTGGCAACGATGATATCTATTTCACAGGCCAGTGTGCGACATGCTTGCCAGGCATTTCATCAGCCGTCAGCTCCATTGGCTGCAGCCATCGCTCCTGGCTGTTTGGTAACAGCTAACATATACGTATCGAGTAGAAGCCACACAGCTAATCAATGAGGGAGCTAGACTGATGAACAGATGAACATATGGATGGATGGATGGATGGATGTAGGGATGGATGGATGGATGTAGGGATGGATGGATGGATGGATGGATGGATGGATGTAGGGATGGATGGATGGATGGATGGATGGATAGATGGATGGATGAATGGATATAAGGCCTGCAGTAATGTACTGCGGTCTGTGTGTGTGTGTGTGTGTGTGTGTGTGTGTGTGTGTGTGTGTGTGTGTGTGTGTGTGTGTGTGTGTGTGTGTGTGTGTGTGTGTGTGTGTGTGTGTGTGTGTGTGTGTGTGTGTGTGAAAAGGGTATATTGCCCCGGCCCCAGGGAGATAGGGGGCCCAGAATTATATTGTATGTATTGGGTAGGGAGCCCTTTCAGATGACTGAAAGCTGTCAGGGGCCCTGTGTGTGTGTGTGTGTGTGTGTGTGTGTGTGTGTGTGTGTGTGTGTGTGTGTGTGTGTGTGTGTGTGTGTGTGTGTGTGTGTGTGTGTGTGTGTGTGTGTGTGTGTGTGTGTGTGTGTATGTGCCTGTGTTTGTGTTAGTGTGTGTGCACGTGTATGCGTGATCGCGTGTATGTGTATGTGTGTGTGTGTTTGTGTCTCTGTGTGTGTGTGTCTTTATGTCTGCGGCTAACAACGAACATCTAAAAATAAAAACAGAACCACAAACTGTATGGCTGGGGGGGGGGGTTGTAGAGAATAGATAAAGAGCGACAGAGTACAAAGAACAAGCTGTGCTACGCTACATTGCGCTAGCAGGGAAGAGGCTCGCCTGCTGTGCTAACGCTGATGTTAGCATGTGGCACCTGTGGTGGACGACAGCCATTCTCGCTGCTCTGCTCTCCTTCCTTCCCACCAGCCCACCCAACGGCGCCGCACGCTCAAGTTTGTTTTAAAAGCTCCCGTCTGTCATATGGAGGGGGAAGTGGAGAGGGTAAGTGTACTGTGTGTGTGTGCGTGTGGGGAGGGGGGATTGTGTGTGTGTGTGTGTGTGTGTGTGTGTGTGTGTGTGTGTGTGTGTGTGTGTGTGTGTGTGTGTGTGTGTGTGTGTGTGTGTGTGTGTGTGTGTGTGTGTGTGTGTGTGTGTGCGTGCGTGCATGTCTGTGTATTGTGTTTCTGTTAGCGTGCATTTCTGTTTGCATGTGTGTGCGTGTGTGTTTGTGTACGTGCGTGTGTTTGCGTACGTGCGTGTGTGTGCGTACGTGCGTGTGTGTGCGTACGTGTGCACATGTGCTGTGATGGAGGGGTGGTGGTGGTGGTGGTGTGTGTGTGTGTGTGTGTGTGTGTGTGTGTGTGTGTGTGTGTGTGTGTGTGTGTGTGTGTGTGTGTGTGTGTGTGTGTGTGTGTGTGTGTGTGGGCTACATTTTAAACACTTATTCATCCTTGTGGAAGGGAAAGGAAGGGAAGGCAGAGGAGTTTCAGCTGTCACCCTGTGTGGGTGTGTGTGTGTGTGTGTGTGTGTGTGTGTGTGTGTGTGTGTGTGTGTGTGTGTGTGTGTGTGTGTGTGTGTGTGTGTGTGTGTGTGTGTGTGTGTGTGTGTGTGTGTGTGTGTGTGTGTGTGTGTGTGTGTGTGTTGAAGCTCTTGCTAATGGAGGCTGCGCTCGCCTGTAACAGGTGCACACTTAGCTGCCGTCGTCACCGCCACCATCACCGCCCGTCAACAACACACTCCACAACACACAGCATTCAGCCTTTCCTTTCAATAACCTCAAATCCCCTCTTTTCTTTCACGGTTTCACTGGCGTATACAGAGGCTTTCAATGCAGCATCACTTTGCGAAGTAATTAAAGTCATTTAAGAAACGAAAGGAGAAACTAAATGAAATAAATAAATAAACAAAACAAACCACAGAAAATTTCACTTGGAGATCATTACATGTATGTCTCTCTCCTAAATAAATGTGTGAGTGCGTGGGGGGACTTTGACGTTATTTTTTCCTCTCTCGTTTTTTTTTTTTCAAACCTTCTTTTACTTCCTCTTTTCTTTCTTTCCTTTTCAAAGACTGCCAGTCCACAGACACATCAATCAAAGTAGGAGTGAAGAAAAAAAAGAGAAAAGAGAGAAAAAAAACACAGATTCTGACGGAATATTTAATTACACGAAATGAAGGATGAGAATGGCGTTTAATAAAAGAAGGCATGGGAGTGGGCTGATGAATAACATATTCACGGCTTAATCAACGCTCTTGTTTTGGGGCGGCTGAGCTTAAGAGGAAGCATGGAGAAGAGAAGAGAGAGGAGAGGAGAGAGGTGGGGGTGGAAGAGGAAGAGGAGGAGGAGAGAGGAAAAGAAGAGGGTGAGGAGGAGCGGAGGTAGAGAGGAGGAGGAAGAGAAGAGAGGAGAGGAGAGAAGAGGTGGGGGTGGAAGAGGAAGAGGAAGAGTGGAGGAGGAGGAGGAGAGAGGGAGAGGTAGAAGAGGAAGAGGAAGAGTGGAGGAGGGGATGTAGAGAGGAGGAGGAGGAGAGAGGGAGAGGAGGGGTGGAAGAAGAGGGACGAAGAGGGAGTGGAAGACTGAGAGGAAGAGTGGAGAAAGTAGAGAGGAGAGTGGAGAGTGGAGTGAGAAATAGAAGAGGATGAGAAGAGGCAGAGGAGGAGAGGAGGTAGAGAAGAGGGGTAGAGAGGGGGGGAGAGGAGAACAGGGGAGAGGAGAGGGGAGGAGAGGAGAGGAGAGGAGGAGAGGAAGTAGAGAGAAGAAGAGGGGGTGGAGGAGGAGGAAGGGAGGGAGGGAAGAGAAGAGGAGGTGGTGAAAGAGGAAGATAAGAAGAGGAGGAGGGAGGGAGGGGGAGAGGAGGAGGAGCGGAGGGAGAAGAAAGAGGAAGAGGGGGTGGAAGAGTGAGGAGGAGGAAGTAGAAAGAAGAAGAGGGGGTGGAAGAGTGAGGAGGAAGAGGACGAAGAGGACGAAGAGGAGGATATGAGGGGGAGGGAGAGAGAGAACGCAAAAGAGAGGGGGTTTTAACATGGAAATGCAATTTGCGTTTTTTGAAAAGGGAAACAATGCGGGCAAAATGAGGGGCAGGAGAGTGTGTAGCCTACACGAGAGCCATTGCTGTTGGGGTGGGGGTGGGGGAGATTGCAGCTGAGCTGAAGAGTTGTTGAGAGGAGGAGGGGAAAAAAAAGAAATGATTGGTTGATTTAAAATGCATGGCATTCGGTTTAAATCTCTCTCCGTTTCTGTTTTGGTCAGACTGGATTTGAGATTCACAGCCAGAACATATTCATATAATTTCCTTTCTTACGGGGGTGGGGGGTGGGGGGGTGCTGACTACTGACCCAAGTGATGAAGTCAGAAATGAGAAAACCTACAGATTACTGAAAGACATCTGACTTACAGATGAGAAATATTAAACAGAAGCTAACGCCAAGTGTAAGTATGTCATATTCACACACACACACACACACACACACACACACACACACACACACACACACACACACACACACACACACACACACACACACACACACACACACACACACACACACACACACACACACACACACACACACACACACACACACACAACATGCATACACATTAATTATGGTGGACTTAAATGAACCCTCTGATGAAAGTGCAGCACACACACAAACACACAACACACTGGCAGTGTTAAAAGCTGCTTACATTGCATAGCAGTTTGTTTGTCATTTAGAAAGGGAAGTTGGTCAGATTGTGTGCACTCAATCACACTTTCTTTCTCATTGGTGTACACACACACACACACTCCCAGGTGTAAAC
>NC_085870.1:20083058-20085558 GCF_034702125.1 Engraulis encrasicolus
TACAGACATACAAACACACACGCAAGTGCACACACGCACAGACGCATGCACGCACACATGCACACACACACGCACGCACACACTTAGACCGGGAACACACTACACAACACTCCTGCCTTGATTTTGACATCTACAAAACATTCACAGATTGGAACAACCCAGTGCCGCCTGGTGGTCCTCAAGCAGTGATTGGGGATGAATGAATTCTTGTTCATTGAAATCCCTTTATCAAACCATCGCCGCTTATGCCCATCACGGAAATCCACTGCTCACTCAGAGAAGACCACTAAGTGCAGCTTACTGTTTTATTAATCAAAGTACATGCTTTCCCCATGCCATGCAACTATTGTACACTGTGCAGTGCTAATTGAACACTAAGAGAGTCCTCTGGGACATTCTAGAATATGTTAAATTGATTCTCTAGGAGTTGAACTCACTCTGTATCTTTTTTTTTACGATGTGGCTTTATTATGCAAGGTCAGGGTAGTACAGATGGCATATTTAGAGAATATAATGCAGAGCTGTGCAGACACTCAGTGTGCAACATGACCAGGTGTTCCTGTGTATAGGCTACATTATAACTGCATACATTTACCGTATGTGTGTGGCTGCAGCCCTATAATGCTGCCCCTACAGTATGCCTGTGTCACTACATGCTGTTCATAGGCCTGCTATACCCATCCATACGTCCTTCATATTGCTCGCATGTAGATATGGTCTCACTATGTTCCATACGTCCTTCATATTGCTCGCATGTAGATATGGTCTCACTATGTTCATTGTAATATTATAGCTAAGTAATAATACCAACACAAATACAGTTGCTCTTGAGTTCCTATGCATATGTTTCTGCTTGCACCCTTGTATATCATCCATATGCACAAAAAAAAAAAACATATAGCCTGATTATCATCGACTTTCAAATCTCTTCAAGACTTGGTCTGACCAAGAGCACTGCAATTCACGTTTCCCAAACAGCATGGTTGACCAGCCTCCCTTGGTTTGCTACTGGTAGATTGGTTCCTAACAAAGTGGGTGGAGTTTCCCATTTTTCGGGATATCAGAAACGACATTTACACTGCTCTTGCTCTGACTAGAAGCAACACAGAAGGTGTTGCGTCACTAGGAGGGCATGGCCTGGCAAGGTACCCATATGTCGGGTGTAGTATATCTGCACGTATGTGTAACTATGTTCAATTGTCATAATATAGATTAGTAATAATACCAACACAAATACAGTCATTATTGAGTTATATGCATATACATTTTTGCTTCCACCCTTGTACGTATATTATCCATATGCATCCCTATACACAAAATATCCCTACCGTATGTGATGTAGTTACCCCTATGCCGGTTCTAGTATATCTGCGCGTATATGTCCTCCCTAAGCCTGTAGCCCCATGCCCGTGTCCCTATACGTCACTTATTATCCACAAAGTCACCTACATTGAATTACAGCCCTGATGTGTCCTCCGTGCGCATTTCATTTCCCAGGATAATGGATAAACACATTCAAGACGCCTGGTGATTGGTAACAAATGACTATACGCTTTGCCACGCAGATTTACATAAATTAAATGCATTAAACGTAATGGGAACGTGTGCTAGTGCCCTTATTAGAAACGGTAGTGCTGTGCGTGTGAGTAAACAGTATGGGGAGAGAATATAGATCAGCTGCTGTTCTCTTGTCTGCTAGTGGCGTGGTTCATAACTCAGGGCGTAGGCATGGCAAGAGATATTACACACAAACTAGACGGTAAATACAATTAAATTAAAAGTGGAGGATGTTATTTTTCTCGCTCAGAAGGAAATCCTTTAGCATCGCATATACTGTACGCTACAGTAGAAACAAAACAGAGGCAGGTGGCAAAAAGAGAAATGGCAGAAAAGCCTCCACGACGGCAACACATGTTTTAAAGCAAAAACAAAAAAAACACACACACACACACACCCACACCCACACACAGACACACACAAACACACACACACACACACACACACACACACACAAAGAAATGTAGAAGCAAAAAACACGCATCGCATATGGAAACACTAACTGAAAAATAATGGTTTAAAGATTTTGCGCTGGCATTGTCTTGACGGCGGAGTCGAGAGAGAGAGAGAGAGCCTTCCTTTCGCCGACTTTTTGTGTGTGCACCACTCATTGCAGACATGAGTGCAGAAGTCTGTTTTGTAAAACAATGTGATTCCAGACATCATGTAAGTTGATTTGCTCTTTTCACTTTCCAATCCAATTAAAGGGGGAGGGATGGCGATAATGAAGGCTTCTTAGCGGCTTGTGCATTACTGAAACATTCAAATTCAATTTGGACTGACAGCCTCAATATAAGGAGAGGATGAGGGACAAGCCAGAGTAATTGGATTTTGAGGACAATAAAATAAAGGGAGCAGAGACAATTTAGGTTGAGTTCTTAAAAAAAGGAAAAGAAAAAAAAATAGAGGAGAGAAAGAGAAGACGACAGAGAGAGAGAGAGAG
>NC_085870.1:20093058-20098058 GCF_034702125.1 Engraulis encrasicolus
GTGCGCGTGCGTGTGTTTGTGTGTGTGTGTGTGTGTGTGAAGCTCTGATTGCCCTGTGAATACGCATGAGCCAAGGCTTTTCAAAAGAGAAATTGCTTTCTGATCATGTGTGCTGGCAGCACTGCACACACAGTAGAACAGAACAGAATAGAACAGAGTAGAACAGAACAGAATAACCAAGAGAAGAGTACTCTCCTACAAGGCAAAAAGGCAGTAACTGTATTGTGGTTGAAAATGTGTTATTTTGACTTTAATGACATGCATGTATCAAAGTGTATAATTGAATGTGAACACACTGATTACGCTTTCATAAAGTGCACAATTGCAATACAATAATGCAAAGAATAAAAATGAAGACAACAACACTAAGTAGGTAGATATCACTCTGATACGGATAGTAAACATCCTCACTGCAAGACGATCTATATGATTTCTCCACTTAGGCAGATTTGAGACGATCTTGTACTCGATTTCAGGATTCACGATTTAATATTGTCATATCGCCCACCCCTATTTGTAAATTTATATTACCCCAGTCTTTGCACATATCAATTTTTTTACTTACTTAATATTTCCATATACATGTCTTTAAAATCATAATACAATTTTCAGCAACAATACAGTTACGGTACTGCCTTTTTGCTTCCTAACACAAAGCAGAGTAGAACAGTGCATACTAGCAGAGCATGGGCAAGAGCAGAGAGCAGAGAGCACAGTGAAGCAGAGTGATCTGGGTAAGAGCTGGAATCGATTGCATCTGCTTCGGCCCCGTAATGTTTCACAGTAACTCTGATTTAGTAAGCCAGGGAAGGTTATCTATACCCTCTGCAGCCGCACTGAATCAGGAGTACACACTCTCAGGGTTCCCTCTCTCTCTCTCTCTCTCTCTCTCTCTCTCTCTCTCTCTCTCTCTCTCTCTCTCTCTCTCTCTCTCTCTCTCTCTCTCTCTCTCTCTCTTTCTCTCACGAGGACGGGACGGGACGGGACGGGATGGGATGGGGGACGCATAGATAATTACTATGTATGTGCGTCGACATAAATACATCTTAAAGTAATGAGAAAGCGTTTTCATTAGCCTTATGGTGGATGGCCTGCATAGGCGTCACTGCCACTGCCTGCCTGTCCGGGTGTGGGAGAAGGAGAGGGGAACTAGTAGTGTGATCAATGCAATGTAGTGTGTGTGTGCTGCTGTCAGGGACGCTGACAACTTGGTCCAGGCCCGGGACAGAGTCATACGAAAAGACCCCCCCCCCTTCATACGTATTGTTTTAATGGGGACCCAATTCTGCAACCGCTTCCCTACCCAACCCACCACCCCTGGTTCTGGGACAAAGTAATCGGAAAAACCCACTCCATATTATGTAATGGGGACCTGATTCTGTGCCCCCACCCCCAACTCCTCTCCCTGGGCCACGGACAACTGACCCCTTTGTCTCCAATTGTCAGTGTCCCTGTGTGGGGGGTGACACTGGAGCTGGAAGTATGGGTCCCACCAGTGTAATCACAAGGCTCCCATTGTACTGGGATTGATACTCCAGCTAACAACTGTCCCATTACTGCTTAAAATAGTGTGCAGGGTGAAGGGGAGGGACGTGGACGAGGACGTGAGGCTTCTCCTTTTATTCTCTGTGGGGTTGGAAAATTACACGAGTTAACACACTGAACTAATTTGAGGGCTTGCATATTTCAAGACAGCAGCGAGGGAGTGAGCGAGGAGGGGGAATAAAATAAAAAAAACACACCTATGGTAAGAAGTGTTTTCATTCCTTATTCACCTCAGTTTTCTTCTGCTCCTCCTCCTCTGTTTGCCAATCCCTGCTCCTCCTCTACTCCATCCTTTCCCTCCCTCCCTCCCTCCTCTCATTTTGCCTCTGCCTCTTCCGTTCTGTGTTAAAACCTCACTCCCCACTCCACTCAACCCAACAGCCATGCCCTCCTCTCCTCTCCTGTCTCTGCTCCACTCCTTTTCATTCTGTTTTCTAGGGATGCACCGATCGATACTGGTATCGGTACCGGCCCTGATACTTGCTCATTTTACTCATACTTGTCAAACATTTGACGATACCAGGCACCGACACCGGGACCAATACTGCTACTACAGGAAAAAAAACACAACATCTCATCATGTTTCCCTTGACTTGAAAGCAGCATGGGAAAAAAGCGCTGCCTCATACATGTACTATCGTTTAAATCTACATGGAAATGGACAATAAAACAAATATCACAGGTGGAAAAAAACAAGGCAGTGCATTTATATTCATTGTATGTTGGAGGTAAAGTAGAGGTATCGGTAGGCCTACTTGGTATGGTCAAGTACAGACATTGATGTACTCGTATTGGTTTAAATTAATGGTATCGTGCATCCCTACTGTTTTCCCCTCTCTCTATCCACTCCGCCAAGCCCACACTCCCTCTTTCCCCTTCTCTCCTCCTTTTGACTTGCCTTCTTCTCTCAGTCTCTTTCTCTCTTTCAGAGCACACACTTCTCAACCGCCACCTCCACCCCTCCCTCCACCCCTCCATCCCCACGCATCCCCCCCCCCCTCTCTCTCTCTCTCCCCGACTGGAGACATCTTGTTGGGAGTGATGGCTTACTCGTGCAGGTTCACAGTTGCTATTGTAAAATCACAGAGCGTTTAATTGAAACAAATGAGTATAATAATAGAACATTATCCCCGCAGGCTGCCGTCCGTGGCAGCTTTAATTAGCTGCATGCCCAAGACTGATCCTTCAAAAGAACGGTAAACATGCGTGGCCGCCGAGAGAGAGAGGGAAAGAGAGAGAGAGGGAGAGAGAGAAAGAGAGGGAGAGAGAGGGAGAGGGAGAGATGGAGAGAGAAGGAGGTAGAGATGGATGAAGAGAAAACTAGAGATGGAGATGAAAGAGAAGGAATGGCAGAGAAAGAGATAGAGAGGTAGAGTGCAAGAGAGAGAGAGAGCGAGAGAGAGAGAGAGAATGAGAGAGAGAGAGAGAGAGAGGGATCGAGTGAAAGGCAAAAGAGAGAAAGAGAGCTAGATAGAGAGAGTAAAAGAGCCCTTGCTGTGATTCCTTGTTCACCCCTAAGGGCACGGAGGGAGCCCCAGACCACAGCCCTCTCCCCTCCTCTAAGTGCTCTCTCTCTCTCTCTCTCTCTCTCTCTCTCTCTCTCTCTCTCTCTCTCTCTCCGTTCCACTCATCTCATCTTTGAACCCCGACATGGCCCCGCCGCGCCACACAGGGTCGTACTCGCCTTTATGAATCATTGGCTGTTTAAATAGCCGGCCAAACACAATGTCTGCACTTCAAATGAGGCACGCAGGGAATCACATTATCAACCAACAGCAACTCATTACCACACCACACCACACCACACCAGACCACACCACACTGTACTGTGGCCATATGCCACGCAATACACATTCACTACGTTTTTTCACATGGATGTCAACAAAAAACATTCCGCTTATATTGACATGGTAGAAAACGCAGGGAAGGAACCATTGAAAAGATGCAAAAATTGGATACACGTAACACTCAATACCACACCACACCAGACCGCACCGCACCACACCACACCACACTGTGCTGTAGGCATAGGCCATGCAATACACATTCACTACGTTTTTTCGCTGTCCAATGACTGCTGGGACCCCTTCTGTTTAATGTTATGTCTACCCATATTTATATTTATTGTATGTACTGTACCTTGCTGTTGTGTGCTTGTCAATTGTATGTATTTGATGATGGGGATATGCCACGAAAAATTCCTATTGACTATGTTGACATGGCATTAAACTTCTTGAACTTGAGAAAACATTCCGTGATATTGACATGGGGGAATACGCGAGGAAGGAGACATTGAAAAGTTACTGTAGGACGTGGTGAGGTGACGCATTCTTTAACGCCAATGTTTTGGCACTGTTCCTACTTTATTTACACTTTTCACATACTGTACTATAGGCCTATCTGTTATGCAGACTCAACATGTGCTCGCTGAATGTTTCCCCTCATGATAAAATGGTAAACCAGTGTTCTCCTCCATCCTACTCCATGACTGAGGTACCCTGAGCATTGTATCATGTATCGTATCGAATAATAAGATAGCGATATTGAATCGTATCGTTATGGAGGCTGTGATTTATACCCCTACTACCCTGTATCGCACAAAGTACTTTGAAATACACCATATGAGGGAATTCATCATGGGTATTCTTACACACTAATCTATACAACACCACACTGTGCCTTACCAGGAAATAAAATCACAATAATACAAAATCAGAATATCATGTTATACCGATATGCTGTAAATAGTCTGAATTTTGCAATGACACTGTGACTCAATAAAAACAAGTATTTCCAACGACAGTGAAAGATATTATTTACCATGACTGTTATTTAAAATAATAAAGAAATAAAGAATTACATAAATGCGATATGCTAATGCCCTGCAGCTCTGCCTTCACCTCAGCAGCACCCTAGACTGCCAACAGTCAGTGGGGGAGGGCATCTAAAGCTGCAGCGCTCCTTCTGATTGGTTGAAAATGATAGAGAACACATAGGCCTATACGATTCATTGCAGCAACGCCATGTTTCGCTATGCATTTTGATCATGTATGCATGTATGTATGTATGTATGTATGTATGTATGTATGTATGTATGTATGTATGTATGTATGTATGTATGTATGTATGTATGTATGTATGTATGTATGTATGTATGTATGTAGGCCTATGTATGTATGTATGTATGTATGTATGTATGTATGTATGTATGTATGTATATTGTGCATATTATTATTGATTGTAATATTCTTTAGGGTATAGTATATTTCTTAATGAAGCCTTACCATACAAAATTAATCTGGAAAAATATATCGTTTATATAAAACCCAGGCTGTCTATCCCATCCCATGCACACTTATTCTCCAATGGGGCGGTGTGAGGTTATCATTCACAAGACTGAGGCTCCAATAACAACATCAAATCAGCGTCCCGTTTTGAGGTCAACGTGATGCACA
>NC_085870.1:20103058-20115558 GCF_034702125.1 Engraulis encrasicolus
GCGCAGGGGAAAAAGTTTGGGAACCGCTGCTCTATACCATTCTTTTATTGCGTTAAAAACAACTGTATTACCACCTTTTCGAGGGGAACGAAACCCTTACAATATATGGTCTCTAACGTCTGGTCTAGACTGAAACCCTACATCTTTTTTGTTAACGAGCAACACCCATGGAGGGGGGCCTTCCTTATTGTCTGGCCCAGGGGCCCCTGTGGCATTATAATTCGTCCTTGTATCCATGAAATGCATGCTTGAAGGAGACACAGACAGACTTGAAGGTCAGACAGACAGGATTAGGCCTACTTCTCATCTTCTCATCTCTTGACATGGATGACGATTCTATTCCTTCGTCTTCTACTGCTGCCTACCGCCATGGTTAAAAGCTGACTAGAATGGCTGTGCCGGCCCGGCATACTGTTCTGTACTCCCTTTAGCCCTTACCGCACCTCCACAGGCAAAGTAGCGTAGCGTGGTGCTACGGGCAAAAACATCGGGCCAGTGTAAGAATTGTTCACGTACGTCAGTTATCGTGTTCATCAATTTGTGGTGCCAGGTTTTAATTATGTGGTGCTGAGCCACAGAATGGTCTACGCATGGGTCAGTGGCGTTTCAGTAGCTTTTCAGGGCGGCCCAAGAATAGCCAGTGCCACTATCGTATGGATTTTTTTTTTTTTTTTTTTTTTTAAGTGGACTAGGTGGACTAGCACATTCCTTGCAGCATATCAACCACCAATAATTAATAGATTTATGGCCATTAGATTAAGTTGCGCCACCTAATGTCTGGGCCGAAAACATGTCTTTGACCTGTATGGGAAACACGGCTCCATAACCAAACCCTCCTATCCTAAGATAATGATTAAATAGGAGTTTCCCAGTGGGTCTTTCTTTCACTTACAATAAATGCAAACTGTGACACAAACGCACACACATACACGCACGCACGCACGCATGCACGTGCACGCACACATACACACATACAGACACACACAAACACACACACACACACACACACCCACACACACACATACACACATACAGACACACACAAACACACACACACACACACACACCCACACACACACAGTTGAAGTGGGAATAGGTGAGATGTGTGTACATATGTGCGTGTGATGTATAGAAGTTTTAAGTGACTCTTGTAGCAATAATTGAGGAGAAAAATGCAATTACACACACAAACAGTATGTTATTGCACAACTAAGTAAATTAATTTCTGAGTGCTTTTGCTTCTTCGCTTTTGCGATACTAAAGTCCACCTGCATTTTGCATTTGCACTTCATTGTCTTCAGTGTCGCTGCTTGCACAGTGCATAGTATGGTACAACACCACCACAATGCCCTGCATTATGTTTAAATAGTCCCATTATACCGCCAGATACCAACCACCACCAGCAGCAGCAGCTCCAGCTAAACAATACATAGTCACTTCCCTGATGTGACATTCAATTCTCTTACTGAATTTGCTCAATAAACAGCTGTGCACGTACACAAGCAATGACACGCACATACACAAGCACAATCGCACGAATGCGCGCGTACACACACACAGACACACACAAACACACACACACACACACACATGCACGCACATGGTCTTGAAATAAATGGAAAGTAGGCATGCATGTGCTCTAATGAAACGGTTTAAAATGTTCTATACACAAATGTAATGCAGACTCCTTCAGGTGCTTAAAAGGAAAGACTGCCACATAAATGGACAGTTATGGTCTTCACGAGAGCAGGGAGAAGAAACGTGTCCGTCTAAAACACCTCCAAGGCTGTATGATTAGAAATAAAAAAGGAAATTAAATCCATACATTACACGTTGATTAGCTCAATCCTAAGGCTAATTGAGTTTATTAGAAAAAAGGGGGAAAGAAGATGAGCGCTGGAGGAGGGGGGTAGAAATGAGAAGTCTCTTTTTTGATATAATAAAATTGGAAAATAACTTCTATTTCTTTAAAATATTTCTTAATATACAAGCCCGGTCTCATATCATCCGGCGGGTAGAGAAATAAGGCAGCTTTCTCCGGGGGGAGATAATAAAAGAATTGAATTTTTCCTTATCGGTCGGTCATCTATTTTTCCACGGAATGCTATTACTTGGCTGCCTGCGGTTGCTAGGCAACAGGAAATATTAATAGGGGCTTTTATTAGGCGGGCTTTCTCAGAGCAGTACTAAAATGAGGAAGTGGAAAACATGAATGTGTTACATAAATCTTTGGACCTTTCAGGGTTTGCACAAGTCTCTGTTTGTGAGGTGATTTATGGCTCAGATGGCTCATTTATGGGAAAGGGGGCTGTGAAATAAGAAAATGGAACATTACCCTGAAGGACTATTTGAAAATAAATAATCGCAAAGGTGAAAAGAAAGCTGTTTAAAAACCAAGGGGTTCTCTTTTTCGCTAGCTGCCTGCCTGGTCTTTCGCAGGTCTATCGAACACGGAATGTTTTCTGCTTTCAGCGCTAGACATCAATCTTGCCTGTAATATTCCGCATAAAATGTTCTCTATCATGTTCTTCAAGCTGCGATGGAAAAATAAAAGAAATTAATAGCTTCATATATGTTTTTTTCTCCATGTATATGATCCCCTAACTGCAAGGTGCCACTGAAGCATTATGTTTAGTATTCAACTCACCTCTCTACCTTGCCATACGATGAAATCTGTTTCGGTGCTCTTAGCCTCACCAAGAAGCTTTTGTTTTCAGAGCCATTTGGCCATTTTCTGGGTTTGTTTGTCTGCTTATTTGTTTGTCAGCACATCTCTGCTGAAATCTCAGCCTGATTTCCTGTGAGCCCAATGTCAGGGTTTAGTGTGCCCGTGCAGGATCCAATTAAATGTGGAGGATCTGCATCAAGAGATGTATCATTGTGAGGTATAGTTCCTGGAGCCTATTTGCCTGGATTGTTGTGAGGTATAGTGCAAAGAGCTCTCTCTTCTCAGGCTTCCAGGATTCCATATAGTTTTTTGTTTTCGTTATCACATTGTTCTATTATTTTTCTTTCTTTCTTTCTTTCTTTCTTTCTTTCTTTCTTTCTTTCTTTCTTTCTTTCTTTTTTCTCTCTCCATCTCCTATTTTTTCCCTGCTGAAACACAATAATGCATTCCTTTGAATGAAAGGAAACACTTCCCTGGGATGTAGGCAATTTTAAAATGTCACCTACAGTAGGAGCTGGATAGACTGTGATCATTATGTCTAAAAACAGAACCACTTAATAGTTAATTGCCATTTCCCTCCATACATGTATGCTATCAGTGCCTCTATCTAAACCCCTTTTCCTCCCTGAATTCTATACCCTACTCTACTACATAATATGTGCAGCAAAAAAATAATCTCATCCGTAGGGATTGTGCGGTGGAAAAATAAAACACATTTAATAACACTTTCGAAGACAATCGTGTCCTGCGCTCTGCACTCTAAATTAGGGCATCATTGCAGAAGACTGGGTGGTCGGTCGAACTCGTTTCCCTTGGAGATCTCCGAACAATTATTGACCATGTCACTAGTTCTGGGGGGAAGTAGTGCAGAAAATCATGGTGGGAAACGTTCATGTGGCCACTAAAGTAGTGTGTTGCCGCTGCATTGCACAGCCCTGCTGTCTGTGTGTCTGTGGCTAGAGAGAGGGGGAGAGAGAGAGAGAGAGAGAGAGAGAGAGAGAGAGAGAGAGAGAGAGAGAGAGAGAGAGAGAGAGAGAGAGAGAGAGAGAGAGAGAGATGGATGGATGGGTGTATGGGAGAGAAAGAGAGATGGAGAGAAATAGAGATAGAGTGAGGGGGCATGGATGGACAGATAACAAGAGAGGGAGGGAGGGAGAGAAAGAGAGATAGAGAGATAGAGAGAAAGAGAAAGAAAGAGAGAGAGAGAGAGAGAGCATGTGGGGCCCTCGATGTAGCTTCGCCCCAATTCCACTTCCACACAACATATATGGGGAGTGACATTTATGTAAAGCCATTACCTAGAGCACTTATCAATAGGTCAGATGCATTCAATATAATAGTTTCAGTGCAATAAACTGCCTTCTTGCACTTTGGTCATTGTGCACTTTGCGTTATCATAAAAAAAAGCAACTCTGTAAGAGTGATAAAAAAGAAAAAGCATTTGACCATAGTTGACTCATGCACAATCTAATACATTTATAATTTTCTTTTTTTCCCTTTTTTTCTTTTTCTTTTAAAAATAGTGCACCACGAACATGGTATATTGAAGAGCAACCATAACATCTCATCAACAACGATGACTAGTAGTATCTATCCATATTGAGTTGTTTGACTTGGGCAGCCTGAGCGAGGCCTCTGAGGATAATGAATATGGCTTTATAAATTATTTAATGATATAAACTGTATGCTACGCTCCAGTAATTAACATCACAGCGCTCTCCTCTGCCCCCTTCTCTGATGATGTTGTGGCGGTGGTGGGGTTGGAGCTGGTGAGGATGAGAATCCTATGCTAATATCTCCTTAATACAAATACAAGCTCATCAATAAACATGACTTTTGACAACAACAACAACAACAGCAGCAGCAGCAGCAGACTCGGAGAGAGAGAGAGAGAGAGAGAGAGAGAGAGAGAGAGAGAGAGAGAGAGAGAGAGAGAGAGAGAGAGAGAGAGAGAGAGAGAGAGAGAGAGAGGATCCACATGTATTAGTGGAGGGTGTGCCCAGCACTGGTGTGGAGAATCACAAATGAGGCCGTTGGACTCAGTGTGTGTGTGTGTGTGTGTGTGTGTGTGTGTGTGTGTGTGTGTGTGTGTGTGTGTGTGTGTGTGTGTGTGTGTGTGTAGGGCTGTGTATAGCACGCATGTAATGCATAAAGACCATGAAATAAGCTGCGGATGTGGGCCAGTCCTAATTTGAAGGCGTTCTTCAGTGGATTTTTTTTTTTACTCCATAGCTGCCAACCCTCTACTCCACCCCTCTCTCTTGCTCCCTCCTTCTTTTTATAATGTAACTCCCCTGCTCTCTCTCTCTCTCTCTCTCTCTCTCTCTCTCTCTCTCTCTCTCTCTCTCTCTCTCTCTCTCCTTTTTTCTCTGTGATTCTCTCTCTTTCTCTGCATCTCTCACAAACCACTTTCCATTTTCTTTTCTTCATCAGAATTCATCTATTTTTCCCCTGCCCTGCAACCCCCCCCCCCCCCCCCCCCCCCCCCCCCCCCACCCCTCATGCTCATCCTGCGATGCACCCCCCCCCCCCCCCTCTCTGCTACTCCACCCACCCCTCACTTATCGGATCAGCATCTCGCCTGGGTTTAATTGATAAGATCCATGCCACCTGATCATGGATATTGGATGTCTAATGCACTGAGAGCTTGTGGAAGATGCTATGACAGCTAGCGCATTAGCTAACGGCCGCACGCTGCAGAAGTAGTAGCATCTCCGCCAAGTGCATCAAGCGCATCAAGCTACTAAAGCTGGCCTGCCCGATATCAGGTTCATCCTGAAAGATTTGATACGTCCACGTCCTTGTGCCCGGGCATGAATCTTCAGTCATGATGAAATGGATGAGGGCTCTCTCTCTGCTCTGGTGTACTCCACTACTCTATTCTATTCTCACTCTACTCTAGCAAATGTGGAAAATGCCAAGGAGCCAAGTGGAGAGTATTGTGCAAAGCGGTGAGTGACACAAGCACAAACGCACACACACACACACATGTGCACGCACTCACGGACACACACATATACGCACACACTTGAGCTGAAAAGAAGGGGAAGGGTATATGTGAAAGCGATGACAATGCCAGGTTATTATTCATTCCGCCTTGCTAAGAAAATGCCCACACACAAACACACACACACACACACACACACACACACACACACACACACACACACACACACACACACACACACACACACACACACACACACACACACACACACACACACACACACACACACACACACACAGCCATTTTCATTCACGGAGACAAGAGAAAAAAGGGGCCCTTTGGTCGCTTGACGCGACACGGGTCAGCTAGGCTAGGCTATGCTATGCTAAGCTAGCTCACTACACTAGCCCGAGGCATCTCCTTAGAGCTGAAGATTCCATCATCATTTACTAATGAGCCCATATTCACAACAGCACCATCCTCTGGCCCCCAGCAAACCACAACACACATACTCACACACACACACACACACACACACACACACACACACACACACACACACACACACACACACACACACACACACACACACACACACACACACAGCACAGCTAGCTCAGCCAGCCAAGCCAAGCCAGCCAGCCTCCACTCCACTCCACACCACCACGCGCTACACACGGAGGGAGGCAGCAATTAAACTGTAATATGAGCCGGGGGAAAAGCCAACTAAACACAAGGATTGACTTGTTTTTGTGCCGCTTCCAGGTTATTTTAATCAGGAGCCAAGGAAGGCCTTGGATTTCTTACTAGCTGTGGCATCTGAACTAATTAAATTGTGATTCCTATCAAAACAGTGATGGAATATTACAACGTGGTAATAACAAATTCTGTTTGGGTGTACACCAAAGAAAAAAATAGAAAAAGAAAATCAATGTAATGAGCAGCGAGGTAATCTGAAAAGCAATATGCTTCTGCGTAAAGATTGCTAAAATGTATAGTGACAGCGCCGCGAAACAATAAATGACATTTTCAGTAGCATTTGTGTCCTTCATTTATTTCATTTCAACCTTTATCCTGTTATGCCTTTCCACTCTGCCTCCTTGCAGCCTATGCCTAGCCAGAATATGTTTTGCCTGTGTGATATTTCCCTCCCTCCCTCCCTCTCTCTCTCTCTCTCTCTCTCTCTCTCTCTCTCTCTCACTCTCTCTCTCTCTCTCTCCTTTCTGCTCGTCCTCACATAGAGTGCTCTGATGAAAACAGATCTCACTGCTTCTCTACAATAGCAGGACCGATGCAGGGAAGATGAAACCTAATGGTTTTTTCTTCCCTTCTCTTTTTTTCTTTTCACTGTGCTCAAGATTGAATATATGCGCTGACCTCCTGATGCATTTCACTGCCACAGCCTTTGTTTATGAAGACTGAACATCCACCGCACAAAAATATTCTCTCTAAAATATACATTTCTTTTCTCTCGCTGAAGAACAAAGTTGCATTGTCTGGAATTAAAACCAGAAATCTGCAGTCTACTTACTGTAGGCTATATCTTACTTCTGTTCTTCACGCTTTTACAGACTGGCTTGCACATCAGAATAAAAACAAATATTGTATTGTTTATATAAGATGTCACAATAAAAGTCATGCTTCTCTTAGTCTCTTCCTTTCTCTCTACAAACTCTTCATGCC
Source organism: Engraulis encrasicolus (assembly GCF_034702125.1). NCBI lineage: Eukaryota > Metazoa > Chordata > Actinopteri > Clupeiformes > Engraulidae > Engraulis > Engraulis encrasicolus. The sequence continues at coordinate 20,110,357 of NC_085870.1, forward strand.
ATAAACATTTGACTGTTTAAGTTAGGTATTTTGAAAGGAATTTGTTGTTATCTTTGCCCGTCTTTACATTATAACCACTGGAATGAGGCAGGGCAGTGACATAGTCAGTTATGTTTGGTCTGCATCTGTTGGACCGGTAGCCTAAACAGGACCACTTAGCTCTGAAACGCAGATGTTCTCGGAAGGACAAGGACGCGTTTAGCCACATCAGGTAGGTTAGCTGTGTTAGCAGAACACAAAACCTCAATAGAAAGGCCACCATGTTTATTTTCCCTTTATCGTTACAATATTCCTCTTCCCTCTGCCCTGACTGGTGCTTTATAAAACACACTGTCCAACGAAAAAGGAAAAGAGGGAGAGAAAAAAAATCCAAATCATCACCTGCAGCCCCGCCGGCCTTGGCTCCTGTGCAAAGGTCAAAGCCGAATGTGGTATTATATGGATATCAGGATAAATGGCGCTCCCATTTTTGCCTGCGTTTGGACAGGGATGAACGCTGGCCGGGCTGCTATTAGGCACATATTTCATGCGCTGGTCTTTGGGAGACACTGCGCTAGGCTATGCTGTGCTGCACGAGCTAAAGCAGAGGGGAAAAGGATCCAAAACGCACCTCCAGGCTTGATGTAGTGGCGAATAACAACAACAGCCCAGGAGGTCATCCACAGTGTACAAACTCGGAAAAATACAAATACCACAAACACGAAACAACAGACATCAACAACGGCCGAAACGACAAAGTAAAGAAGAAAATCAATAAGATAAGAACTCATTCTATCACGGGTATTGCTATGGATTGAAAAGACTGATGAAACTGAATTCATTTTCTGATTTAGTGTGGCATGGAGGGAGCTGAGGTGACCTGCAAGTCACGTGGCCCATATCCGGGATGTATTGGAGTCCATGTGCCAGCCATATTTCACAGGGGAAGGGTAATGCATTCCATTAAATATCAAATATCCATCTCTACGTATAGTGAAGTGGAGATACTGTCCTCCGTCTTTATAGCAGCGGCCGACCGCCCGATATCCATTTTGAGTGGATTCCATTTCACAGAGCCATTAGAGAAATGAGAGTCAACCGTGTGCTACCTTGCGGGTACATTCCAACGATGCAATATCTTAAGATATTACGTTTCTCTTGAAGTACTGTTTCTTATGCATGCTCATTACGCTTGCTTCCTACAATAAACCGAATAAGACTGTGCATCCTGCACGTGCAGTGTGTACACTTTGTAACCATGTTCTGCTTTGATCTACACTGACTGAATGGAATAAACAAACAAAAAAATGCAAAACTGGCAAGAATGCTGTTTATGTCCACATAACAGAAGCATTGGTCAAAGTAATATTTTTTTTCAATCATCTTTTTAAAAGAATGTTAGTACTATGCCTCATTTTAAATTCACACTTCCCATAGCAATAGCCAACAAAATACAACACAATTACATACGAGACATATGAGATACATATGAGAATTATGCTAGATGCTAGATTAACTCAGCAAACTCCATATCCCACAATTCATCTGTGTGCAGTAATGAGTGGCATCAATCAGCTTAACTGCATCCCGACATGTAGTTTTCTATCATATCACCGGCGTCATATCACCATGGTGCTACACAACACAAACATCAGTATAGCGAAGAGGAAGAAAGATGAAAAGATGGAACATTCATTCATCCATTCATGCATCCATCTTTTCATCCACATACCCCTTCCTCTATCCCCCTATCTCTTCCTACATCATGTTATCCATGCATCCATACATTCAACATTCATCTACCAGACCGGGCTACTTTTTCATTAATTCATTCTTTCTTTCCTTCATTCAGTCATTCATTCATTCTTCACCACCAAGCTGTCCATTAACCCAGCCATCATTCATTCATTCATTCATTCATTCATTCATCCATGCACTCATTCATTCATTAGTGTACTACTAACACATTTATCCATTCATCCAAGCAAGCAGATAGCAGCAAGTGTGTATTGCTCTGTAATATTCCCATTTTCATCTGCCTCTGCAGAAATGACAGCACCGGTGAACTCACCTTGAGCATCATGAGGGTAGCAGCTCATTAATTAATTAATTCATTAATTCATTAATTAATTCATTCATTCATTCATCCATTCATTGAACACAGTTGCATGCACAGTCTTCTAGAAGCAAACGAAATATTGTCACTATTCGATCAAGCTTCGTAATATTCCCCGGAAACGGCCACATTCGGAATGAATAAAGGGTTTCTATGACTTGTGCGCAAAACCGAATACTGCCAATATTTCATTTTAAAATCAAAACAATAACCCTGTGCGTAAACATTCATTCATTCATTCATTCATTCATTCATCCATTCATCCATTCATTCATTCATTCATTCATTTATCCATCCATTCATATGTATGAATATGTATGAATCTCTACCTCTCTACACTGTAAAAAAAACATATATCAGCATGGTACTTGAAAGCACAAGTTTGCCAGCTGCCTAAGAATTTCAAGTTGTGTGGAGCTGTGAGCACAACACTTCAATTCAAAGCTTCACAGAACTTATAATAAGGATTTAAATTAACTTGGAATTCTGAGGCAGCTGGTAAACTTGTGATTTTTTTTACAGTGTAATACCGTAAATCATAAACCCAAAGCGTTTAGCCTACTCACCGAGGACGCCTGGCTGAGCAGGTGGCTGTCCTGGGCCAGCATGTTAGACATCATGAGGGCTGGCAGCTCCGGGTAGGAGTAAGGGTTGATCAGCCCGTTATGGGGCAGGGAGTGGCACAAGTAGCCAGCCTCGGGGTCCATCAGGTGAAGCAGGGGGGGCTCCGGGTGGTTGGGTGGGGTGATGGGGGGAATCTCGTAGTCCTCGTCGCCTGGCCCGCCGCTGCCACCGCCGTTGCCGGTGCCGCCTCCCTGAGCTGAGTAGTTCTGGAGGTGGAGAGAGGATGAGGGAGCACGTAAGGATAGGTGTTTAACACACCGATATATGAAAGCGAAGAAAGCCAACCTGGGAAATTTCATCCCCCATTGTCATTGTGGCACAGCACTCCACAGAACAAAATTGCAAGTATGCCCAAGAACTCAATGGCACCAAGGGAGCAATTCAGCGGGATGGTACCATCCGAAGTGACTAACAAAAAAGGCATATAAAACAAGTACAGAGTGTGGTGTGAATCCGGACTACAGCAGTATACAAACTCTCCTAACTCTTCTAAAAGAGAGAACATGAGGATGGGTGTTCAACACATCTGGACACTGACACACACACACACACACTCACACTTGTACACATGGGAAAACACCAATGCAGCTAGGATCTAGGTACTCATGTGGCATGCACTTCACTTAGATGTAAGGCTGTAACGATATTGCATCGAACCGAGGGATCGCGGTACGCAGACCCACGAACCCCTATCGCGAACCTTCCTCGCAGAATCGCGATGCGCCCTTTTAAAGTTGTTACCCCTCAGTCTAGAAAACAGCAGGATACAGGCAAATGCTTGCATATGCGCTTAATGCTTGCATATGCGCTCAAAGACAATTAGAAATGGGTCGCACATGAGCGAGTAACACTTCTCCCCTCTCTCCTGTAAAATGTTCCGTCCAACCAGCACGTGCATTGGTTGTTATTCATTGCCGCCCACAGCAACCTCCGCGAGACAAAAAACTTCGGCAAACGTCGGAAGGTACAGTAAAGCACAGAAATGAACAATAGACCAAGAAGGCTTTATCAAACGTGTTAAGATGTTTTTGATTCATGCATGCGCCGATGTATGTTGAGTGGAGATAGACGTTGAGCGGAGAGAAAGAGAGCAAGAGGGCGAGATGCTCCGCCTGACCAAATTTTAAATCGCTAGAGCTCTATTATGCTCATAAGGGAGTGTCTGAAGTCGGGCGAACGTTTAGGCCGATGTGGATATTAGGCAGCATTATTTCCTCCCCACATTGACCGCCTGCCACTGCATCTATTCCCGCTCTTGACAAAATGTCAAATCACAAAACCAAACAAAGGACAACAGGTGTTGCATAGGCCCCTACTGAGAACATAACTGAGGTTCATTTCGAGTTTTGTTTGTATAAACGTGTGCGCGCTGCTGCACGATCAAAACAGTTACAAAAATATTAAACATCAAAATTAAGTGTTGCATTTCTGTAAGTAACTTAATACAACATGTTTCCTGACGAAATATGACCAGTGTTCTTTTCAGTTAGCCTAATGTTTGCATATTAATTGGATAATGTTTGATAATGTGAGACAGTTGTTATAGGCTACCTATAGGCCTACTGGAACCCTGACCCTTCTCTCTCCATCTCTGTCTCTCACACATGGTCAGCATCTCAGCATGATTAGGCCTATGATCTAAGCCTATTAATAATAAGCCTATTTTTCCTTGTTGAATTAATATCCCTTATTTCTCTGTGCTGTGCTTTGATGTGAACACCTGGGGAACAGGTTGCAGTGGTAGGCCTATATCTACAACATCATTTACTAGACCTACAAAATTAATGTAGGCAGGTAAATGCAAAAAGAAAGCATAGGCCTATATATAAATATAGCCTATAATTTATTTTCTTCTTATTTTTTCCCTTTAAAAATAATAAAATCGTGGGGCGTATCGAACCGTGGGTCATATATCGTGATACAAACCGAATCGTGGGTTGGGTGTATCGTTACAGCCTTACTTAGAAGCTACAGAAGAACTAAGTCTAACCAATGACTGTATATTAGAATGGACACTAAAACATCTGGAATGCAACCAAAAAACAACCGGATTTACTGGTTGGAATTGCTAATCAGAAACATCAACTCGAAGGTGGGAAATGTTATCAACTCTGTGTTTCTAAACCAGGAATTGCCAGTTGCAAAATAGACAGTTGAAAATGCTTCAAATCTGTTTAACCGTAGAACAAGTCATTGCTATAAACTACTGTATGTCTTCTATGAACTTTGTCTGGGGGCTGGGAGTCATTAGCTATGAGCTATGGGCTGTGATCAATGAGCAGGGAGCTAACTATGGGCTATAAGGTAGGAGCTAGGAGCTATGTATATGATGTTAGGCCAGCAGACCGATCGCTGTGGTTTGATGGGTGATCACACTTATATAATTACCCCAGAACAGAATGATGCAAGACCAATTTGTGTTGCACCAAATTACATGTAAGTACTGTACATCTACACAGTGTATGGCACCTATGGTATACACT
>NC_085870.1:20143058-20145558 GCF_034702125.1 Engraulis encrasicolus
TCGCCTGCATGTGTCCCTACTGTATGGTGTGAGTCATGGGTAGACTGTAAATACAGGGCGTGGCCACCTGCCTGCCAGCCTGGTTATATACCGTACTGTATGGCACGTACTGTATGTGGACTCTGCCCCCGCCACTGCTGCGAAGTCACCCCTCAGATGGCTCCCTGTGATAAACTGAACTGTGCACATAAGACTTTTACAGTAAAACTAGTCAGGGCTTGTGATGAGCAGGCTGGTTGACCTAAATGCATGTCAATGCGCTGGGAGAGTCAGTGTGTCTGTGTGAGAGTGTGTGTGTGCGCACAAGCTTACCGTGCATGTGTGTGTGTGAGACAGACAGACAGACAGAGAAAGATATGAGAAGAGAGAGAGAGAGAGAGAGAGAGAGAGAGAGAGAGAGAGAGAGAGAGAGAGAGAGAGAGAGAGAGAGAGAGAGAGAGAGAGAGAGAGAGAGAGAGAATTAGTTAGAGGGGCGGAGTGAGTGAGTGAGAGAGCAAGACAAAGAGAAAGAAAGATAAAGAGCTAAAGGAAAGGCATATGGGCCAGCGCTGTAGGGATAGCAGAGTAAAAGAGAGGAGAAGAGAGAGATAGAGAGAGAGAGAGAGAGAGAGAGAGAGAGAGAGAGAGAGAGAGAGGGAGAGAGAAAGAGAGGGAGGGAGGGAAGAAGAGATCAGAGAAAGGTGGCAGTCTTCATTTTTGCTTCATGAAGCGTGGAGGTGCACTATTCAGGAGCAAAATGAGAAAATAAGACATCCATCCTTCTCCCAGCATCGCTTAGCAAGAGAGAGAGAGAGAGAGAGAGAGAGAGAGCAGAGACAAGACAATGAGTGTGTGTATTGAAGATTTATGTGTGTAGTTAGTTTGGATGCTCTAGCCATGGTGTGAGAGCTATGAATGGTAGCGTAGTGTAGTGTGTAGCTAGTTTGGATGCTGTAGCCGTGGTAGTGTAGCATAGCGTAGCATAGCATAGTGTGTAGCTAGTTTGGATGCTATAGCCGTGGTATCGTAGCGTAGCGTAGTGCGTAGTTAGTTTGGATGCTGTAGCCATGGTGTGAGAGCTATGAAAGGTAATGTAGCGTAGCGTAGTGTAGTGTGTAGTTAGTTTGGATGCTGTAGCTTTGGTGTGAGTACTATGAATGGTAGTGTAGCGTAGCGTGTAGGTTGTTTGGATGCTGTAGCCGTGGTGTGAGAGCTACTGTATGAATGGTAGTTTAGCGTAGCATAGCGTGTAGCTAGTATGGATGCTGTAGCCGTGGTAGCGTAGCGTATCATAGCATAGCATAGTGTAGAGCGTATTTGGATGCTGTAGACGTGGTATGAGAGCTATGAATGGTAGCGTAGTGTAGCGTGTAGCTAGTTTGGAGGCTGTAGCCGTGGTAGCATAGCATAGCGTAATGTAGAGTGTAGCTAATTTGGATGCTGTAGCCGTGGTATGAGAGCTATGAATGGTTGTGTAGCTAGTTTGGTTGCTGTAGCCGTGGTAGTGTAGCATAGCGTAGCGTAGTGTAGTGTGTAGCTAGTTTGGACGCTGTAGCCGTGATAGCGTAGCGTATCATAGCATAGCATAGTGTAGAGTATAGCTAATTTGGATGCTGTAGCCGTGGTATGAGAGCTATGAATGGTTGTGTAGCGTAGTGTAGTGTAGTGCAACGTGTAACTAGTTTGGATGCTGTAGCCGTGGTGCCTGCTGAGTGATAGGGGAGGAAGTGTGGAAGTGTGGCAACGGGCTCTCGCCTCCTGTTTGCACTCCACAAACTCACCAAGTCCCCAAACACAAATACAACCATATGTCATACCATGTGTTCCAACCCAGCTGCGGCACCAATGGCTGTGTGCACACTGGCGTGTGTGTGTATGTGTGTGTTTGTGCGTGTGTGTTTGTGTTTGTGCTTGTGTGTACGGGACGTGCGCTTGCTTGTGTGTGTGCACAGACGTGTGTATGTGTGTCTGAATGTGTATGTGTATGTGTGCAGTGTGTATATTTGTGTGTGCCGTGTGTGTATTTGTTTGTGTGTGTGTGTGTGTGTGTGTGTGTGTGTGTGTGTGTGTGTGTGTGTGTGTGTGTGTGTGTGTGTGTGTGTGTGTGTGTGTGTGTGTGTGTGTGTGTGTGTGTGTGTGTGTGTGTGTGCCTTGTATTTGTTTTGTGTGTGTGTGTACATGCCTGTTTATGTGTACATTCTGGGTGTCTGTTTATGTGTACGTTTCCATTTGTGTGTGTGCATCAGGCACGTGCACTCCAATACGGCAGGGGAGGCACGGCCTCACCAGCTCCAGATGATTATGATGAGATGCAGTAAATGTGAATAATAGTTACAATAACAGCTATTGTTGTCTAGCATCTGCACCATAACTACCATTTGAGTAGTGTTTAAACTGTTTCACTCGTTCTCAATCATTTTTGTGGCCAAAATCGTAATATTTGCCCATTTCATGTCAAATTCCTCCGAATACGCCGAATTTGGGGCAACTCTGAATTTGCCTCACCCCCGGATTGCGCAAT
>NC_085870.1:20158058-20160558 GCF_034702125.1 Engraulis encrasicolus
GCGCAGGGGACCATATGTAAACATGTTTACATCCTGGCAGGCAGGGAGAGGAGAGCTGATGTGCTATAAGGTCTTGAATGCACGGCTGGACAATACATCATGACCATACGTGTGAAAGCTGCCTCTCTTCCACTCCCAGATTTAATAAAAGACAAAGAACAGTACCTGCCAGGAAGAAAAGAAAGAGAGAGAGAGAGAGAGAGAGAGAGAGAGAGAGAGAGAGAGAGAGAGAGAGAGAGAGAGAGAGAGAGAGAGAGAGAGAGAGAGTAGGAGAGAGAGAAAACGAGAGAGGGGAACATATACAGAGAGAAAGACGGAGAGAGAGGGATAAAAGGAGAGAGATAGATAAAATGAGTAAGAGAAAGAAGGAAAAAGTGAAAAAGAGAGAAAAAGAGCATGATAAAAAAAATTAAGAAATTGAAATAGAGAAGAGAAAGAGGATAGAAAGAAAAGAAAGGGCTACCCAGACCAAGATTGACAGAGAGAGGGAACGTTGTCGTTCAACAGGGAGAAGACAGTGCTGAAGAGGAGAGAAGGATAGTAGAGGAGAGAGGAGAGGAGAGGAGAGGAGAGGAGAGGAGAGGAGAGGAGAGGAGAGGAGAGGAGAGGAGAGGAGAGGAGAAGAGAGGAGAGGAGAAAAGGAGAGATGGAGAGAAGGGGAGATGGGAAGGTATAGTATGGAGCCGCTGTAAGAATGAGCTGCCAGTTAGGCGTTTAGCAGCTGAAGCATCAGAGAGGCTGCCTTGACAGCTCCCATGTGATGGGGGAGAGGAGAGAAGCACCTCCAAGATGGCAGCTCTCTCTCTCTCTCTCTCTCTCTCTCTCTCTCTCTCTCTCTCTCTCTCTGATGTGCAGTGCTATTGAAAGGCAGGCGGCTGGCTTTGAGAGAGAGAGAGAGAGAGAGAGAGAGAGAGAGAGAGAGAGAGAGAGAGAGAGAGAGAGAGAGAGAGAGAGAGAGAGAAAGAGAGAGAGAGATCCTTTGCTCCCCCTTCTTCACAGAGGGTGTCAACAACAATAATAATAATAATTGGATACAGTATACACACGGCGAATGCACACACTTGCAGACACATGCTCGGCCGCATACACATACACACACACACACGCACACAACACACACACGCACACATGCGCACAAATACACCTCATCAGTGACCCCGTCCTCTGTCTGAATTCTCAATTACAGGCATGCCCAGTGTACCTAGCAGCGCCCATGGCAACAGGCCGTGCATGTCTATCGCATGAGTAGATAGAACAAGAAGAAACGGCAACAGCGGAGCACAGTAGACGCAGAGGCGGTTTATACCAACAGTCAAACTAGGCAATTGGCTAGGGCTCCATCAAAACTCTCTACTGTAGCGCCCCCTATGGCCCACCAATAGTCATTCCTGCCATGGTAAATGGCAGCAAAAATAATTCAAGAGGGCCCCCTTGTCTATATTCAGCCCAGGGCCCTCAAATAGGTAGAAATGCCACTGAGTAGATGACTACAATCGCCGCAACCAGGAACGGATTAAGATGGCCCGGGGCCCCAAGGCTACAGGTTGATGTGATGCCCCTCAGAAGGCCAATTTTGGATCGTATCAAATATGATAGGATCCAGATAGGGAGGGGAGTATTAGTAAGATCTAAAACTATAGTTGACATGACAGATTATTTTTTCCATATTATATCATGTCACAATTCTGTATTATTTTACTTTTGGCCAATTGGGGGCCCTTGGCAGTCGGGGGCCCCTAGACTGCAGCCCTATCTAGTCTGTGGGTTAATCGCGTCCTACCCACCACCACCAGCCGAGCAGAGAGAGAGAAGATGCTACAGTACAACGTGACCTTCACACACAAGACGCACCGTGTTACCGTACGTACAGGTACATAGATCAGACATGATCAGTCTCAAGGCAACCACGTGAATACAAGAGAATAAGAAAAATATGAATATAAGAAAAACATATTGCTAGGATAACCGGCCATGCTTGTATACAGTACTTACGGACTACACCGCCACATAAATAACACACAGGAATTATAGCCGGCATGAAGGTCATCCACATCGCAGGAATAACGACGCAAAAACTGTTTTTTTTGTTTGCTTTTTTTTGCAACAAATCTTTCAGGAATGTGTATCACTATTTCATTTCTTTATGCATTTGTAGAGTGCTGTTCTCCTGTGTGTGTGTGTGTGTGTGTGTGTGTGTGTGTGTGTGTGTGTGTGTGTGTGTGTGTGTGTGTGTGTGTGTGTGTGTGTGTGTGTGTGTGTGTGTGTGTGTGTGTGTGTGTGTGTGTGTGTGTGTGTGTGTGTGTGTGTGTGTGTGTGTGTGTGTGTGTGTGTGTGAGAGAGAGAGAGTATGCGTGTGTGTGTGAGTATGCGTACGCGGATCTGCCATTAAATCTATTACTATGGCTATGCATTATATCACGGCCCTGCGCAACAATGGATCTCTTTCAAGGAGCCCGGCCCACTGGAACCCAACAAAGAGGCCCCATTTAAGATGAGTGGA
>NC_085870.1:20213058-20223058 GCF_034702125.1 Engraulis encrasicolus
TCTTCCCTCCCTCTATGCTAATGGATGTGGATGGGGGATGGAGAGGAGAGCGGGGATGGCTGGGTGGCTAGATGGGTGGATGGGTGGGGGAGGATGAGGGTGATGTAGTGGGGGAGGGAGGTGGATGGGTGGATGGATGGAGAGGAGAGCGGGGAGTGGGGGGTGGGGGGATGGGTGGATGAGGGTGATGGAGGAGTGGGGGAGGAGGAGGAGTGGTAGAGGTGGTGGGGGTTGCTGCAGTAGAGCATGTGAAAAAAGGCCTCACGTGATTTAGAAGGCTCTTTAGCATGGGCCCTCTCAGCCCCACAGAAATGGAGAAATGTAATCAACCCATAAATCATAGATCATAGTGCTCTGACCCACCCTACCCACCCCCACCACACTGACACACACACACACACACCCTGCACACACACAGACATACACTACACTCTACACACACACACAGACACACACTACACACGCAAACACACACCCTGCACACACACAACACACACTATACACACTACACATACACACACACAGAGACACCACATACACAAACACAGACACGTGCACGCACGCACGCACACGCACACACACACACACACACACACACACACACACACACACACACACACACACACACACACACACACACACACACACTCCCTTCCCCCTCTACTGACTCTCATACATGTGCAAACAGACACACGCACGCACGCGCACACATACACACACACACAAACGCACGCACGCACACACACCCTCGACAGAAGGCATGCATTGGTCTACTTGCATTCTATTACGTTTTTTTGCATACCGTTAAAATGCATGAGATGAAAGATCAAAAGAACAAATATGTATGAGGTCCAATCTGAAAGCTCCGCATTATAGGTGTGTATTACATAAAACTTGTTTCTTCTTTATATTTTGATATATTGTATACTTATATTTATTCATACATGTATTTTTTAAAAACCTGACATGATCTCACCTTGTGGTTATGGGCAGGACAAGATATTGGAAAAGCCTCTTTCTCATTCACTGTATCGTAAACTACAGTGTGGTGTATAATGTAGTGTGCTAGTTTCACCAGCTTAGTATTCTTTGCACTACATAGTGATCGATAGGGGTGTAAATCACAGCCTTCATGACGATACGATACGGTATCAATTTCTTAAAGCAGGGATTCGATTTTCGTTACTTACGAATTCCCCACGGTATGATACAATTAGATTCTATTTTTTTCCAATTACTTTTCCACTTATGTTTTGGAGCTAGGGCATTGGACAGGGGCCAGCGATTTGATTATTTTCAATACTTAAGAATGCCCCACGGTACGATGCTATTCGATTAAATCGCCAGCCAATACATCTTGGCATCGATACATTTCGATTTTTATTACACCCCTAATGTAGTGTGCTAGTTTCACCAGCTTAGTATTTTTTGCCCTACTACATAGTGATCGAGAGCAGATCTAAGATGCGGTCTTAATGTGAAATATCCATGCCACTCACTAGGGGTGTAACTGAAATATATTCTGATGATTGAATCGAAACGCATCGTATCGTGGGGAAAGTAATCGAATTGCTGGCCCCTGCCCAATAACTTAATAGAAGTGGAAAAGTAATTGGGAATCGAATCGTATCATATCGTATCGTGGGGCATTCCAAAATAATGTAATCGTATCGCATCGAATAATAAGATATCGATATTGAATCGAATCGTCATGGAGGCTGTGATTTACTCCCCTGCCACTCACACTGCATCTGTATCAAACTGGTTATATGACTATTCATCTATAGATGACCACTTCCTGAAAACCTCACCAGCGTTGCAGAGTTTAAGCTGTATATGTAGCCTACAGCCTGCCTCTCACTTTCCCTCTTTTTTATCTGTTTCTTAGTGTGTGTGTGTGTGTGTGTGTGTGTGTGTGTGTGTGTGTGTGTGTGTGTGTGTGTGTGTGTGTGTGTGTGTGTGTGTGTGTGTGTGTGTGTAGTGTGTGTGTGTGTGCATGCGTGCTCGCGATGCATGAAGTGTGTGTGTGTGCAGAGTGTGTAGCCTATACGCACGCGCAAGCAAGAGTGTTTTATTTATTTGGCTGTGACTTTGTGAGAGAGCCACCTGGCGTGTTTTAATATGAGCTGAACAGTGGGGTCATTGTGTGCACCGGGTCATACTGGCAGAGTGACCCATTTAGGGCCAAGACTCAGAGCTGATAAGACTCTGTTATGTCTAGGACATCTGCAGAGCCCGAGGCACTGGACTATGACTGCATACATTTGATCGAAAGAAAAATACTTTTGACACAGCCATGCACACACACAGGGATACACGTCCATACACACACACAGGGATACACACACACACAGGGATGTATACACACACACACCTACCTAAATGCTGTGCACAAACAGAAGGAAGAGGAGGAGAAGGAGGGAGAAAAAAGCTGATCCTTATGAAAAGAAAAAAGGAGGGGAAAAATAGATGGAGATTTCATTTGACCGCTACAGAGAGAGAGAGAGAGAGAGAGAGAGAGAGAGAGAGAGAGAGAGAGAGAGAGAGAGAGAGAGGATGGAAGGTGGATGGGTGGGTAGGTGGGTGGAGGAAGGAGAGGTGGAGAGAAGGAGGGAGGGAGGGGGACTGGGGAGAAAAAGAAAAGAAATGAAAAAAAGAAAGCTGTTGGATGTGATCCAAGCTCAGTGCTGCTCCAGCTTAATTTGCTGAGATTTCAAGACCATGGCACCCCCTTCCTGGGAGGATTGCAGGGCAGAGAGACGTTAAAAGGAGATCTGGTGATAAGTTGCAGGCAGGGGCTTCCAGCAACAGCGACAGCGTTTACTTTATATGCATGTCTCTTGCTTAAATACAGGAGACCCTTAACCTTACCCCTTACCCTTACCCCTGCTTGTTCCTCCATGGGTCCCTGGGATGTGTGGCGGAAAAGACGAAAAGATGTTTTTTTTGGTGGGGGTATACGGACCCCATGTACCTATGGCAGGGAAAATAAAGGTCCTCCCACTTGAATTGATCTACCATTAAGTACTCCTGTGAAATCCAAGGATTTCCTTGCCTTTCATATTTGCCTATGCCTCTGTTTCTCCTCTCCTCCTCTCCTCTCTCGCTCTTCATTTCTATGTGGTTTTCATTTTTTTCTTCCTTTCTTTCTTTCTTCTTCTTCTTTGCCATCCATTTTCTGCATAATGCCTATCCACCCAGTTGAAGCGGCAACATTGTGAGGTATGTAAATGACTGCATTTTCAGATGCAAAAATTAAGGCGTGGATGTGGCTTTGAACGTTTTCCCCCAAGGGTGCGAACAACATTATTCCACCAGAAGATAAAGATGTAATTTGCACAAACAAAATGAAATTTGAGCTCTCGCTCTCGCTCTCGCTCTCTCTCTATCCCTCTCTCTCTCTTTCCATCTTCACACAACTTCATCCCACTCCACGGCGCTTTACAATCACAACAAAACAGCCCTTCAAGATGGTGGTATATGTACGTGTATCCGTGTTTTCTAAGACAAAAATACATTTCATTCCATACTTGGTATGTTTTTATGGCCATTATTGTGAATGTCATCGTCTATTCACCCAGCTACTGTTAGCTTATTGCCACTGCCGCTACACTAGCCGCAGTCTAATACGCTAGCTGAAGGTCGGAGCAGAGGACAGGCGATCGTCACAGCTGTACTTGTGCATTATCAGGACTTGCCATCAGATTCAATACGGGGCCGTATATCAAATATCTGCCATGAATAAGAATGGGAGTCATAGACTACAGTGCGGCAGTGTAGCGTGGGCCAGACACAGGCTGGTTTGTGACACCAACATAGCGTAGCCGAATGCCAATCTACAGTGCAGCACTGTACTATACAGTAGGCCACAACGCTACAGAGAGGAGAATACGCTGGCAGTTGTCAGGGAGAGAGGGGAAGAATTCCCTCCTAACTCGAAGTGACTCCAGCGCCATGCATGATTTAGAGAGTTCGAGGAAAGGAATGCAGTAGCGGATGAATTTATCATTGGCCAAACACTATAGTGGTACAGTAGCCTACATGGTCAGTAGCCACTGTGTGCGAGCGACTGGAAATGCAGAAGAGGCTACTATGGATGGAAATAAAATGACTGAAATTAATGAATTTAAGTCAAATGCTCATGTTGGTATGCATCAGGTGGTCTTGATTGGCTTATGGTGGTGGTTGAGTAAAAATGTTTGCTGTAATACCAACTGCCAGTGACTGTTTCTTGTTGGCATCTTGCATGTTGGCATCTTGCATGCGTGTTTTTTACTGTTGTTCGTAGCATGCTTAGGTACACTGTAGGGGTGGTACGGTTCACAAAATCCACGGTTCGGTTCATCTCACGGTGTCAAGGTCACGGTTTTCGGTTCTCTACGGTTCTTTTTTTTTAGTTCATGATAAATGGTGCACTGGGAATATTAAACAATATTTATATAACTGCAGTTATAAAGTGATGTATAGGCTTATAATAGGCTTATTGTATAGGCTCATAATGTGAAAATGGTGTGATTTTAATTGTGTCATCCTCTGATTGGTCTTATACACAAATGTTTTAATCAGAGAGACTGGATAAGATACTCCTAGAATGTCTGTTTTACATATTTTTCTGGGCAGTACATGAATTGCGGTTTGCGACGGATGGCACGGTTCGGTTCGGTATGTGTGTGAATTGTACGGTTTCGGTTTTCGGTGCGGTTTGTGCCATCCCTTGTACACTGTGTAGAAAATGGTCAAAACAGGTACTGCAACTATGCTGCTCTTTGAAACTGTGCTGCATACTGCCAAATTGGACCTTTTCTTGAATATTCACTATATAAATGAACTAATATTTACTAGTATAACCAAAGTACAGTAAGCTAAAAATCTTTATTTCTGGAAATTCAAAATGGCAGACCATGGAGAAGATCCCCCCTATTCATGTATGAAAAGAATTTGGAGGTGGTGCTAAGTATTCATGAAAAAGGAAACATTTCATTGTGCAGCATGAATTCGGGAAATAAACAACTAAAAAACATTACACTGTACACCTTTAAGATGCACAGCCATACTCCGACTGGAGAGATCAAGATGGCCACAAGAGTAGCAGCAGGCTTCTTCCTCTCACTGTAATTCTCCATCCTTTTGTACCCCCCCATAAACCGGATTGCACATCCCCCGAAATAAATCAGGTTTGTTGAAAGGCATAGAGAGAGGCAAGAGGCGGAAAAGATTAAATCATCAACCCCTTGTTTCAATTTTCCATATAATTAATTTGCGTAATATGAGCAAAAAAAAAGAGTGTAAACTCAACAAATGATTTAGGGGAAATTAGCATTTTTAATCACAGAAGATTACTTTAATAACTCAATGAATGCCAGACAGCTGGCACCACCGCAAACGTTGTCACAGACGTTTAGTTCTGCCGCTGCAACCAATACAAGTAATGCAAATCAACCTAAGGTTGTTTCATAGCAACAGCGCTAGTTTGAGTGCATGCATGGCGTGCATCTGCATGTGTGTGTATGTGTGTGTGTGTGTGTGTGTGTGTGTGTGTGTGTGTGTGTGTGTGTGTGTGTGTGTGTGTGTGTGTGTGTGTGTGTGTGTGTGTGTGGAAGATAGAGACAGGGGGTGATAAGGGAGTAATTTCCCTTTCAAAACCATGAGCTATTAGCCTGTAATCCACAATTTGAGCAGTACACCATAATACAGGCTGTGGATATTTACAGTTTTATAGCACATACAGTACATAGCAGTTTAATGCACTTACATAAGGCTGAAAGAATATGCTAGACTTAGAGCTGCCATCATGGCTGCTCGCTGCCTTCAGCTCTTACCTAATGTTTATGTATTCATTCAGTCATTAACTAGCTCATTAATGACTGAATCAATCCATACATAATATAGTCGTGCATCCCCTCTCTCTCTCCTTACCTCTCCTCTTTCTATCTCTGTCTCTGTCTTTATCTCTCTTTTCCTGTATTTTTGTTCTCTTTCTCTTTCTCTCTCTCTCTCTCTCTCTCTCTCTCTCTCTCTCTCTCTCTCTCTCTCTCTCTCTCTCTCCTGTTCGAGTGTGTGTGCGTGCGTACGTGTGTGAGTATATGTGTGTGCGTGTGTGTCCCTAAACACCTTCTGTTGCACCTTGAGTGAGTTCCGTTAACTGTGTTTTCAAAGAAAGCCGTTGCCATCTGACCCCCTTACCTCTGTCACCTGCATTTTTTAACATTGTGTGTGAGTGTGTGTTTGTGTGCATGTGTGTGTGTGTGTGTGTGTGTGTGTGTGTGTGTGTGTGTGTGTGTGTGTGTGTGTGTGTGTGTGTGTGTGTGTGTGTGTTCATGAGGATGTCAAGAGTGTCATTGTTGGTCTGTCAGGACAAAAAAGGAAGAAAAGAAAACGTTAGTTGCTGTTGTCAGTTTGTGTGTGTGTGTGTGTGTGTGTGTGTGTGTGTGTGTGTGTGTGTGTGTGTGTGTGTGTGTGTGTGTGTGTGTGTGTGCGCGTGCGCGTGTGCACATGCGTGTGTGTGCGTGTGAGCGTGTGTGTTTGTGTTTGTGTGTGTGTGTGTGTGTGTGTGTGTGTGTGTGAGTTTGTGCGTGTGTGTGTGTCTGTAAAGTGGTGGTGGTCGGGGGCTGGGGCAGGTGGATGGGTGTATGGGGGGGGTTGGTTGTGCAGTGCAGGAGGGACAGAGGGAGGGAAATGCCCTTCTAAAACCCTATGTCAGAAGTCATTACCACATCCTAAACACAGGCAACAAGCGCTTCTCCTATTCTTAAAGGTGCACTGTGTGTTATATTCAGCAGTTAGTTTCAAGAATTCATGCTGCCCGTTCACAAATGTTAGCCTACCTTTTTCTCAAATACTCACCACCATCATCAAATTGTAGTATTATTCATTATGACTGGGAAAATTGCACTTTTCATACACGAAACGTGTCCACCATTTTAAATTTCAGCTGAAAAACGTACTGTACATTAGTCATACTAGTAAATACTTGCTTATTATTTGGTGCACATTCATGAAAACATGAAATGTAGCGATAGGCAGCAGAGTTTCAATGAGCAGCAGCAGTTGCAATACCTACTCTGGCCACCATCCTCAATGCACCCTGCAGGGTAGAATTCACAAAGGTTCAACCAGTGAAAGCAAGTGCAGTGAACAGGATGTTTTTTAATACATAGGGCCTACTCTGTATTTGTTTGGGTTTCACACATTCAACTCCCTTAATATGAATATTGGTCCACACCCATACAGCGGTCAGGGCAGATGACTGTTTGTTTTTTTATAGGAAATAGACTCATCACAACAAGCAACAACAATGTAATACTGTTTTACACTTTGCAAGAGGAGGTGAACGACTTTTAATGAAGTTAACCGCCTCTGCTTTCCTCTGTAGTTAGTTACGCCACAAGGGCAGCGCTGGTCAGCCTGTGGACTACAGTAGTTCCCAGTGGTGCCCTGCTCGCTTACAGTAAACGCATGGTCATTCCAGTGCTGCAATACCCAGGAGAATCTTATCAGCAGAGGGGGGAAGCAGCACACTGTACATAGTATATACGCATATATATATATATATATATATATATATATATATATATATACAGTCCCAGGAAAAAGTTTGTACACCCTTTGAAATTTCTTACATTTCTGTCAAAATTGATCATAAAACATGGTCTGATCTTCCCGGAACTCTCAAGAAGGAACAATCAGAGTCTGCTTTAATTAATTCCACCCAAACATTTACATGTTATCATATTTTTATTGGTCACAAGGCCATAACATTCACAGGAGAGCAGGGCATAAGTAAGTACACCCTTGCATTAAGTAGGTTTTAACCCTCAGTTAGTTGCAATATCATCAACCAGACTTGTCCTGTAGTTGCAGATCAGATTAACAAAACAATCTGTTTGTATCTTGTCTCCCTCTTCTTTAGAGAACTGCCTCTCGTCAGCAAGGTTTGTGGAATGTCTGGAGTGCATAGCTTTCTTGACTTCATGCCATATAATCTCAATTGTTTTTTGTCAGGGCTTTGACTTGGCTATTTCAGAATGTATATTTCACTATTATGAAGCCATTCTAAAGTCGATTTGCTTCTAAAGTATGGGTTGTTGTCACATTTCAGGACCCATACTCTTGTGTTTTTCAACTGTGTGACAGACTTCCTCACGTTTTTTTCTGTAAAATATCCCAATAAACTTGAGTTCATTGTTCCACTGATAATAACAAACTGTCAAGGGCCTGAGGCAGCAAGGTAGCCGCATATAATGATGCTCCCGCCACCACACTCAGAAGAGGAGATGTAACCAAGAATAGCTAAAAATGGGATTCATTCTGCCAATCTAAAATTAATGGGGTTTCTGTCCAAAACAATATTGCTGCACCTTTGACGTTTGCGAAAAAGCATTTATATGCTTTGTAGAATTACTGCAAAATATTCTGTAAACCAACGTTGAAACCAAAGTTGAATTGTTCAGGGGAACACACAATGTCATGTTTGGAGGAGAACTGGAGAACCACACCTTCACCAAAACATCATCTCCACCTTTGAGTTTGGTGGCTGGAGCATCATTATATGCGGCTACCTTGCTGCCTCAGGCCCTTTTCAGTTTGCTATTATCAGTGGAACAATGAACTCAGAAGTTTATCGAGATATTTTACAGAAAAAAGTGAGGTAGCCTGTCACACAGTTGAAGCACACAAGAGGATGGGTGCTGAAATGTGACAACAACCCATACTTTAGAAGCAAATCGACTTTAGAATGGCTTCATAATAATGAAATACACATTCTGGAATAGCAGTCAAAGCCCTGACAAAAAACAATTGACATTATATGGCATGAAGTCAAGAAAGCTATGCACTCCAGACATCCCACAAACCTTGCCGACGAGAGGCAGTTTTCTAAAGAAGAGGGAGACAAGATGCATCCAGATTGTTTTGTTAATCTGATCTGCAACTACAGGAAATATCTGGTTGAGATTATTGCAACTAGTTTAGGGTTAAAACCTATTGAATGCAAGGGTGTGCTTACTTATGCCTCGCTGTCCTGTGAATGTTTACATCTTATGGCCAATGAAAATATGAAAACTTGTAAATGTTTGGATTGAATTAGTTAAAGCAGACTCTGGTTGTTCCTTCTTGTTATTTCCGGGAAGATCAGACCATGTTTTATGACCAATTTTGACAGAAAGTTAAGAAATTTCAAAGGGTGTACAAACTTTTTCCTGGGACTGTATATACCACGTTTGGAGCATTACTCACTATTAACATTCAAGCACCCACCCCCTCCTTCCACACTTCCTGCCCCGCCCCCCTTCTTTTCCGTTAATAACAGATTTATTCTTTGTAAGCATAAAAATGGATACGATCAAATACAGAGTGAATGGCGCATAATGCCAGTGTGTGGTGTGGTGTTGCATATCAACCTTCATGCCTTCAATCTGTTAAGAGTTCTCCAGTTCCACCGCCGCACCGCCGCGGTGACTTCCATGCGGCTAAACTAAACGGGAAAGCGCTGACTGGTGGCGTAGCGCGGGCTTACGATGAGCCCTGGGCCTGTTGGGTTTTGTGTCCAGGGCTTTATAGACCAGCTGTTCTCTTTTATAATCCCACCTCTTTCTCTCAACCATTATCACAACCTTACATGGTGACACACTGCCTGCTTTCTCTGTAGCCATGTCGCTTTGGCGCGAAGGCACAATGTGAGACACAACGTGAACCGACGTTCACGCCGCTTACATTGAGAAAGACAGAGAGAGAGAGGGGGGAAGGAGAGATATGTGTGCTCAGTAACGCTAGGACTTTCTGGGTGAATAAAAAAAGGGGGGGGGGGTGTGTGGTGGGGGTGGGGGTGGCATGAAAGCATTAACCCAAACCAAGTGCCCCGCAGGCATGGCACCCCAACACGATGCCAGCCTACAGTGCCGCTCGCTCGCTCGTTCATTCAGGAGCTTGAAGAACAGAACAGTGCTTCTGTGAGTGGAAACCAGGCTTTGGAGAGAGCTTTTGATGTCTGATTTAGCATGCA
>NC_085870.1:20235558-20245558 GCF_034702125.1 Engraulis encrasicolus
CGCATACACACACGTGTGCGCGCACACACATGCATATACAAACACACACACAGTACAGTACAACATGAGCTGTAATGTGCTCCAAAAGAGAGAGAGAGAGAGAGAGAGAGAGAGAGAGAGAGAGAGAGAGAGAGGGAGACAGAGAAAGAGAGAGAGAGAAGGAGAGAGAGATACTGCAAGACCTGCCATTTCCTATGCCTTATTGAACCACCAGTTCTGTAGCATAACTTGAGAGAGGGAAAAAATCTCCCACATCAAATGCAAAGAGATCCAGATCAAAGGCCAAAATACTGAATGGGGGCTTCTGTATATTTTAAGGTCTCCATGTCTTAACAGTCAAAGTTTTTTTTTCTCTTGTTTCTAGAGGGTGGGGGCGGTGGTGACATGTTTAGTCCCTAGCGAACTCAAGCTTGGCGTTTCAGATCTCAGAAAGAAATAAGAGGATGGGGGAAATATATATATATATATATAAAAGAAGAAATAGAAATAAAGAAGGAATAGAAAATATTAACCATCAGGTGAAATTCCAGCTACCTAAAACACTAAAAAACATTAAAATGTCTTGATGGAGTGGAGGCACACTGGAGACAGGTGGTAAATGTCAATTAAAGAGCCTCAACATTTCAACACCTCGAAGCTATTAGCAAACATTATGAGGCGCGGGGATCATTACACAGCAGACCTAGGTGGCTAGCGAGAGACAAAAAAAGAGAAAAAGCTTTCCCCCTCTCCTTTCTCCCTCCTTTCCT
The DNA here is from genome assembly GCF_034702125.1 of Engraulis encrasicolus. Lineage (NCBI taxonomy): Eukaryota > Metazoa > Chordata > Actinopteri > Clupeiformes > Engraulidae > Engraulis > Engraulis encrasicolus. The sequence continues at coordinate 20,236,308 of NC_085870.1, forward strand.
CTCATTTCTTTCTTTCTAAGTCTCACGCTCACCTTCTCTTTCCCTCCCTCTGTCAATCGTTTTTTCTTCTCTTCCCAAATATCTCTCCACATTTTCTCTTTCCTCCTCTCTCTCTCTCTCTCTCTCTCTAAAGACACACTCTCTCTCTCCCTTCGCATCTCTCTCTCTCTCTCTCGCCAGCTCTCTCTCTCACTCTCCCTAAAGACACACTCTCTCTCTCCCTTCCCATCTCTCTCTCTCTCTCTCTCTCTCTCTCTCTCTCTCTCTCTCTCTCTCTCTCTCTCTCTCTCTCTCTCACCACCAGGTTCTAATGAAGTCCAATGCTTCTCCCACAGGACGACCATCATTATTATTTACTGCGAGCGAGCGTTACTGAATCAGCCGGCTATTCTTCATGATGCCAGGAGCCATTCAGGGGGCTCAGCCCACTCACTGCAGCTCCATAGGCCCGCATGCCAAGCCCAATTAGCGCACCGCTACGCTAGCAAGCAAGCAAGCAAGCAAGCAGGAGCACACTCCACTCCACTCTACTCCACTCCACTCCACACACCCCACTCCACGCACCCTGCCTCTCTCTCTCCCTCCTTCCCATCACTCCTCCCTCCATCCAACACCAATTTGGAATTTGTGCAAAAGAGAAAAATAATAATAATAATAATAAATGAGTAAATATATAAATAAGTAGGCCTACATGAAATGAAATACTAAAAAGAATCCAGAAGAGCCAGATCACAGGATTAACATGCTCAAGGTTCCATGGTTAATTTTCTGTTTGTTTGTTTTTTTCATTTATTTATTTGTTTATTTGATTGATTCAATACAAGCCAGATTGTGCTAAAATTGCATTGCTGTCCCTGCTCTTTGTTCCAGATTGAATCATGCTACAGCTATAGACTGATGAGCAGGTGAAGCCCTGTGTTGAGGAGAGGTGAGGGAGCAAGACCATGGAGCGAGGTCATTAATGACCAGCATCAGGCAGAGAGGTTTGATGATAGAAAGCTGCACAAATGGGTTTGTGTGTAAATGCATCTCTTAGTAATAATGAATTTCTCGATCTGCGCTGATATGAGTGCCGGATGTTGCAGGCAGACAGCCTGTGTTCACCTAGATACAATCTGAAGGCACTCAGCTCGTTTTAAAAATCACAAAATTGCTGCTGATTGTTTACCTCAAACAGGCCGGTGACTGAAAATAAAATCTCTGTTTGCTAGCATTGTAAAAGTGTCTTGACCTTGTTCTCAGGTGGAAAATCATATGGACTTTGCACCAAGCTTATATACTGGGTAGCCTATATACAGTATACAGTATATTCTATGGCACATAGATCAGATGAGGCCAGACCAGAGCACAAGTATTACGTTGGCTAGAATTGTTTTTTTCAGATATTAAAAGGAGAAGATTAGAATAGTGGATATACGGAGTGTGTCGCCCCTGACCTATTTAATTTACACAGGGGTTATGTGGAGCAGTGGTCATAATTGATCTGTATGAGTAAAGTAAGCCTTAGTCGTGGGAGACCTGCACTGCTTTAGTAGCACTGATAAAAATGAGAACTAAAGAACTGCCAGGGCCGGCTTGACAACTGCAGAAATTACTTTTATGTATTGGAGACGTTTCGTAAGCTCCACATTGCCACCATGTTGTCGTCCCTATACATATTTTTTTTTGTCACCACCTGTTTGCTGACCATCTTTAAATCTATTTGAGAGACACAGAAAAATGGTGAATGGCAGAAATGCATATCACTCGGTTTTTTTTTTAACTCTCCTCTGCCCTCTCTATCACCCACCCCACCCCTCTCTCTATTTCTCTCTCTCTCTCTCTCTCTCTCTCTCTCTCTCTCTCTCTCTCTCTCTCTCTCTGTCGGTGATGCATTCCTTGCTTTATGATATGCATGGGTTAACACTTTTCCCAGTGCGAGCAGCAACTGCGGCGTGTGTATGTGGATTCCCCAGTCAGCAAAATAAATGAAGGGGCCAAGCCAATGAGGAGCCCAAGTGTACTCTGTCAACCTAAGACTGCTTATTTCCACTTAATTAACTACACTGTGTTCCCCAACACAGTCCGGACTGTTGGGCCTACAATTCATTTCATATCTCTATTTGGGCCGCGGACGGTCGGTGCACAGGAGTGGAAGAGAAAAGAACAGAGGAGAACAGAAAAGAACAGAAAAGAACAGAAAAGAAAAGAAGAAAGAAAGAAAACAGGGACTTGTACAATGCAATGAAACAACAAGGGGGGTGGGGGGGGGCGAACACAAACAGGCATGGGAGCCACACTACAAAGAACGAACAGCAAAAAAAAACAAAAGCCCACTGAATACAGCCGCTGCTCCGGTAATGATTATATAGGATACGTAAATAGGACAACAGATTAAAATCTGTATATAGGCTTCTCTTTCCTGGCTGTGTGCGTAAATGTGCGTGTGTGTGTGTGTGTGTGTGTGTGTGTGTGTGTGTGTGTGTGTGTGTGTGTGTGTGTGTGTGTGTGTGTGTGTGTGTGTGTGTGTGTGTGTGACGTGTGTGTGCGTATTTGCTGTTTGCCCGAACGCTTGTAGGCGGAAAGGCTGTTCACAATGTTACTGTTAAATCAGACTTACAATTGTACACCTGAGGCTTACTCCCATCGAATCACTTGCTCCATAGATTTTGCCTCAGGGTGTATTACAAGTTCAAATACATCACACACACGCGCGCGCACACACACACACACACACACACACACACACACACACACACACACACACACACACACACACACACACACACACACAGATCCACACGCACGCGCGCACACACATACACATTCATGCGCACACAAACACTCACACACACACACACACACACACACACACACACACACACACACACACACACACACACACACACACACACACACACACACACACATACTGTACGTACATGAGGAAAATACCAATGAGAGAGAGAGACAGATTAAGCCTTACATGGTAAGTATAGCCTGCTATATGTATACTTGGGATTTAAACTGCTCAAATAAGGATCTGAATTAAAAAATGAAAACATTGCATCGCATCATCTACATTGTAATGCAAATGAAAAAGCACTTACATGCAAAACAAGTCAACTGCAGTACCATGGGAAAGCTTATTGATCTTTGATTTTTAAGCACAAAAACATTTCCACCGCATGATATTGTGCTGTTCTGCTTATGTGCTGTGTTGTTCCATGCTGTTCCATGCTGTGCTGTGCTGTGCTGTGCTGTTCCATGCTGTGTTGTGCTGTGCTGTGCTATGCTGTGTTGTGGTGTGCTGTGGTATTGTATGTTGTGGTGTGCTGTGCCATTCTATGCTGTGCTGTTCTATGCTGTGCTGTGCTGTGCTGCGCTGTTCTGTACTGTGTTGTGCTGTGCTATGCTGTACTGTGTTGTTCTATGCTGCGCTGAACTGTACTCTTCTATGCTGTCCCTATGCTGTTCTGTACTGTGTTATGATGTATGCTGTGCAGTGCTACTCTGTGCTGTGCATTTCTATATCATGCTGATCTGCTCTACGTTGTGCTGTACTGGGCTGTGCATTCTAATGTCATGCTGACCTCCCCTGTGTTACAATGCATTGTACTATGTTGTGCTATACATTTCCATGCTGTACTGTGCATTTCTATGCAGTGCAGTGCTGCCCTGTGTTGTGCAGTGCTGTACTGTGCAGTGCTGTACTGTACTGTGCTGCGCTGCGGCCCATTTCCAGTAATTGGTAGGCCCCAGGGCTATTTTTAGTCAATTTAAAGCTCAGTCTGAAACCTAAAAGAGACAGGTCTGAGTTTTACATTAGAGACACGAGATGACGAGCGGGCCCGTGGCAGATCTCATAAACATCCGCAAATGAATCAGGTCTGTTTTAAGCAATTATTCAAAGAAAAGAAAAAAGAGCCCTCTACTGACATCTGGTAATGTTCCATCTACAGTTCTGACAGGTTTGACTTGAAGCCTGACTGACTGATCTTCTGAGGTGCTGTATGATACTGTACAACAGCCTGAATTTGAAATTGTGGAGTAAATAAGACAGGTGGAAATATCAATATCACCATTGAACAATACAGTGTACTGTACTCTACTTATAATTATGACTTTACACCAACTGTAACAATACAGACTGACTGATCTTCTGAGGTATAGTTAGTAAAATACTGTGCAACAGTCAACATGTGCAATTGTACTGTAACACAGGTGGCAATATTGCCATTGAACAATACAGGGATTGCCGTGTTGCCTTACATGTACATTGGTTTGATCAACAGTGTGATCGAGTTACATGTGCCATAATAATCCAGGTCAATTTGCTAGCCAACGCTGTTGTTGCTCTACTTTCAGTGAACATGAGAGGTGAACTTCTACTTCACATTCATTTCAATAGGGCATAATGTTGCATTTCTTGATTTAAAAATACTGCCGGGGTGGAAATATTTGTCATAGTTGGGTTTTTTTTCTCTCTTTCTTTCTTTCTTTTTTTCTTTCTTTCTTTCTTAGAAGTCACTGAGCTTCTCGTTCATCCGCGCTATAATGACACTGTATAGGAGGAATATATATATATAACTAGAGCGGGCCTCCCTCCTCAAACCTATCCAACTTCATTTTTTCGAAACAAAGTGAAGTAGCCCGAGGCTACGCGCAAGTCATAATACATTCAACAAACAGTCTCTTGGTGAAACATGCATTTATGAAGAAGTGGCCTTTAGTAAAAGCAGGCATGGAGCGTATGCTGAACAAACAATACGCCCACTCATCAGAGGGAGAAAAAGAGACTGAAGAGAAAGAGATTGGGGGAGAGAGAGAGAGAGGGAGAGAGAGTGTGTGAGAGAGAGAGAGAGAGGGACAGAGAAAGAATGAGAAAGAGAGAGAGAGTGAGTGAGAGAGAAAGAAGGAGTAAAAAAGAGAGAAAAGAAATAAAGAGAGATTATGGGGAAAATCTCTGCTAAAAGTCTACATGACTCATAAGTCAATTGCAACTCCAGCTCAAGGCCATTATCATATGAAGGAGAGGGAAACTGAAGAGTTTTATCTAGCTTGGGTTTTATGGCTTCACATCATAAACCTTTTACAGTACCTCATTCGAGATGTGCGCTTGATAATAACTAACATTTTCACTCCTACAGCTGAAAGGAAAGTTGAAAAAAAAAAGATACCATACTCCCGGTGTATACAACTGCCCGTGAAATCTCTTTTAATGAGGGGACGCATCCTGACATACACAATTCTGAATGTGTGCCATACTTGGCGGAATACATTGAGTTGCCATGGAAACTGCACATTAATTCATTCTAAGTGCCACGGGTCTATAGGGGTGGCTAGGTCGCACAATCTTCATATGGAACAATGACTGTTGCATGCTGGTATGGTGGTGGTGCTTTCAAAACAGAAACAAACAAACAAGCAAGCAGAGCGCTATTGCCCATCTGATTGGAATCCTCAGACTTCTTCCGAGTAACTGCTAAGAAACTTCCTGTGTTGTAGGCCTACGTGCTTCTCACAACCAACCATTTTTACCTTCAACTCTTTCTCGTTGGGCTTATGTGATTGACAGGAATGTGTATACTAGCATGCTAGTGATGTTAGCTCAGGAAGTTAGGGCAGCACATAATGGATGGCCTACTTTCCACTGCCACTTCCGGCCCAACTGATGGCTCATGATGGAGCACATGACTGAAATTCTTTATACTGGCCTTAAAAAATAAACATATGCCCACTCCTGCCAACACTGTCCAACACTCATATTTGTCTAACAGCGCAATACAAAACACGCAGCAACCAATGTTGACGTGGCTTGTCTTTTTCTTGAAAGTCTGGACACTGAATCACATGGAAGTCTTCAAACAGGTTTTCCTCTCAGAGTTGATCTTTGCAAATTATTTTCTCCCAATTTCTGTGCTTGGTTAAATTTCCCGCATGAGCATTTTTTTGCGAATGTCAACACTGTAACAAGGTAGGCCTACTGATACACAATCTGGACTCTATATTTAACGGATCATTCCTTCTACATGCCATGTACTGTATTTATAGCCACACAGAGTTTGCATACCAGGCCAGGCTAAGCTGTAGTGAATATTCCACATTCAACAAAATATTGATGACAGTCCACCAAGAAACTTCGAAATGCACTTAGACCTGAAAAAATGTCTCAACCAGTTCCTCATATAATCATAAAATAGTCAGTAGCATATTATTCAGAGGACAAGATGAGCAGCGGGCCAAGTGAAAAGTAAAGCTCAAGGTATGCCACAGTTTGTTTGCATAAGGTGAGAGGAGGATTTTTCTTTGGACCTGGGGGTGAATGTTAACTGAAGCGAGATATCTAAAAGGTTTTAATGTGTCCCAGTGCTTCGCAAAGGCCCTGAAATCCCATGGGACCCTCAATGGTAGGCTACCCTATACAGCTCTAGAGATGCGTGAAGAGCACTCCCTATTCCTAATGTTTGCTGATGTATTAGTGCCGAGTTCAACCGATCACTCTCATCATCAGTCATCTCTATGCACATTGGAAAGTGTCAGAAATCAGGAAGTCTGGCCTTATTCCCTCCTAAATACTGAGGCTATATGTGCAATAAAAAAAATAAAGGATGATATATATATATATATATATATAGTGTCCTACTGTACACACACTGGCACACTATAGTGTTTGCATGGCTATCTGATAAAAATAGGAACTGAGGGAGTGGAAGACATTAATCAATGTAGCGTGAAACTCATTAATTGCCAGAGTTGATTGGCCCCAAGAGAATACCACATGCAAATTGGAAATACATTCCAGTGTTATTTCAAAGCATTCATACGTTCTGATATTACCAGCGACACGCAGCGGCACGACAATAAAGGGAAGTATTCTCTGCTTTCGCCAATTTTATACTCCTGATAAAATAGCCTACGTTGTGAGAAATGAAAACTGAAAAGAGGAAAATGTAGGCTGAGCAGTGTGGGTTTGCGTTTGAGGAATTCTACACAAAGCAAATACTAAATATTAAACTTCTAAAAGTCTGAAAAGAATGTTTGGCAAACGTGAAATGTTTAACCTCTGGGGAATGTGCAAAGTAAGAATTTATCCTGCGTAGCTTGTACAGGACAGAACGCGCGACTTCAACGCACCAGCTCTATTCCATGAATAGAATGGTGTATCTTCTAGCTGTTTTCAAGCACTGCTCTACGCGAAAATTATCATTTTGTTCACTTTGTCTCCCCCACGTACGTAAACTGCTCCAGCGACAGGTGCAGATAGCCTTTGCTATTTATCCCTATGGTATTAAAATCTCCCAAACAGTCGAGGTTCAAATTTCTTCTGTGAACTCATGTAAATCCAGACATGGTGAACGGGGAATATGATACGTGTGCATATAAACACGCATTAGCCCGACTGGTGACCAAATACTGGGAAAATTAGATAGTCTGAAAACCGTGCACAGAACGACTACATTGTGTCAGTTCACGGATTTCAAAGTGGGAAATTAAGTTCATAACGTTAAGTCGGACACCAAACATCTCTTGCAGCTGCGCGCGCTTCTCTGAACCTAGGCTATATTCCGCCAGAGGCTATGTTCATTTACAATACATATCTGTTTTCATTTAATACAGTTGAAATTCATTTTCGTGCATCATGTCATAGCCATGTACTCATCTCCCCATGGCGGGAGCCTACTGAACAGTCGTCATTTCGAGTCCAATGTATGCTTGGAGTCTGAGATAATTCACAATATGCATTGCAGCGTTTATTTGTATGGACTGGAGGGTAGTATTTCTATTTGGAAATGCGCGATTCTCCAGTTCCCCATCCACAGCTTATTCTATGAATGCTATGCATTTCTATCAATAGCACGGGCTATGGCTGCATAGTATACATATGTCAACCACTCACATCACACATAGCTGTTACGAAGAGACTGTCTGCATATCTGTGTAATTAACTCGTGAACTTATTGTTACAGTAGTCCTCCCCTTGTGACAAAGTACCAGGCGAATAATTAGCCGAGCTGTTTGCCAAGTTAACACGTGGAGACAGTGTCATTGAAAACAGCCACAATGCAACCGAAACAACAAAAGAAAAGAAACAGTTTTCCACATGTATCAAAGCGATGAGGTATACATACAAGACCAAACTGTGGATGTGTATATCCAGCGTTGGCAGAAAATGTGTCCAAAAAACAAAGTATTACGTCAGTATTTGAATCCCGCTCATACATAGGCAGAGCTGAATAAGGGAAAGGGAGCTCCATCTTCTCGTTAGGGAAGCAACGTCTACCGATTTTCATTCAGGTAAGACGTGGGATACGGACTAGTTTTTTGGCATAAGGGTGGTCGCAACTATCTAGGAGTTTCTAGAAAGCAAGTGGACATTTAGGGGGCCCATCCTGAAATTCACGGAGCGGCAACTTGTTCTACTTTTGGGGCATTTCATCTTTCGCCAAGTAGGTAATGTACCGGGGAGACGCAACATAGCAGAATGATTCCCTACGGACGCAGGAAGAATAGTTCAATATATAACACCAAAAGTGACAAAACGGTTGAAAGTACCAGTACAATGAAGCCTGTGAGCTGTGCGTTTATGGTGAGATACGTGTAGCTGCCAAGCGGTAAGGTCCAGTAACATTATTCCCCCTGCGCTCCAACAATAACTTTGGAAAAGACAAGGACATAGCAAATAAATGAGTAATTACCTTGTTGCAGTGGTAATAGTCCAAAGAGGCAAGGCTGGAGTCAGTAGGTAACGTACATGAACCCACGCTTGAAGGAGGTGTAGGATAAAATCTCACGTCCATCTCAGAGTCCGCAAGACTGACGGCATGAAAACAGGTTCAGCGTCTGTGTGAGTTCTCTCTCTCTCTCTCTCTCTCTCTCTCTCTCTCTCTCTCTCTCTCTCTCTCTCTCTCTCGATTGCTCGCTCTCCCTCCCTCACTCTCCCTGTCTCTCTCTCCCGCTCTATTGTTAAACCAAACAAAAAGAAACAGAGGAATTGAAAGAAAAGGGGGGTTGAGTCTCTTCCAAGCACTCCTTCCTCACATCCGTTTGCAGCTTTTATATCAGCATCAAGCTCAAAGTAACACTGATGCCAGGACAATTTTTACTATATTAACTAAACGTGGAGAATACGGGCAACTTCACTTTGTGATGAACAAACGTGGCTTGTGCTCTGCCAGAATAACTAGTGGACATAAAGTCTTTCACGCCGACTGCTAACAATGCGTAATGCGCGGTTACGCATAAAACCGATGCTTCCAATAACGCAAGTG
>NC_085870.1:20253058-20275558 GCF_034702125.1 Engraulis encrasicolus
GGGGAAAACTTGGCTGCGGACTCACACAAGATGAAAATGTTCATTGTTGGGGACTCACTTTTTGATTTAAACAGCGTACTGAAAAAAATGTTAGAAAGGGTGTTGTAGTTTGGATAATATGCTGTATTGTGTTACATGAAGCACAAAGTTCACTATGAAACATCTGCTAACATTCACTCAGTGGCCCTCTGCACTGAACATGGTGAGATGGTGCACCGTACTGTATATTAACACAGTGGCATGTCAGGTTTGAATCATTTCACTGTATGCATGTATTTAGTCATTTTGGTTTGCCACTTTGACGGCAACAGGTTAGGGTTAGGATAGTGTTTGGTTGTGGGCACAATTTTTGGTGTTTTAGTTAGTGGAGTTGGTTATTTTCCTTCTGCGCCATATTGTGAGATTGTGTAGTCATGTATTTAGTCATTTTGGTTTGCCACTTCGATGGCAACAGGTTACGGTTAGGATAATGTTTGGTTGTGGGCACAATTTTTGGTGTTTTAGTTATTGGAGTTGGTTATTTTCCTTCTGCGCCATATTGTGAGATTGTGTATGCATGCATGTATTTAGTCATTTTGGTTTGCCACTTCGACGGCAACAGTTTACGGTTAGGATAGTGTCTGAGTGTTTGGTCGGGGCACAATTTTGGTGTTATGGTTAGTTGAGTTGGTTATTTTCCATCTACGTATGTTGTGAGATCACTCAGCTCTCATAAGTCAGCTTTGTATGTTTCCTACCTTAAAAAATGTTGATTAAGAAAGCCACCATTCATTCACGAAATCGACCAGTCGCCTGCCTTCTTTTACTTGTACAAAAGCAGGCTCTGCATGTTTGACACACATCAAAACAAGCTTTGCAGGAATGTACACAATGCTGAGGTTCAGTACTGTACGTGCCATAAACTGTAGTGTCTTGTGTCACTCACACCACGGTGCGCATTTCCTCTCCACCAAAGAAGTGTAAGCATTCCTTACCTCATGGAGTAATATAATCTTTCTACAGCACCCTTTAACTGAAGGAGAGAAATAAAACAAGCTTATTTACAGAAATGGTACGGTATCACTTTTCAATACCATATAGAGTAGTACACACAGGTAAACACTAATGTACACAACTAATTGTGTAGGGCACAACTGAATGGTAATTCCAATTGGCCATCTAAGATGACCTCTGACCTTAAGTTCCAGTGTGTGTCCTATTGAGTTGACCTAAAATATTATATGTAAAATGGGAGCCACTTAGTTTCTCCACTGCCATGTCCATACCATGCAACTTCCATGTTACATTCAAGGGGCCCTTGGCCCCTTGGCCCTTGGCCCTTGGCCCTTGACAGCCCTTGGGAAGAAGCTGTCTGTCCCTGTTTGTCTTGGCTGTTAGCACTGTAAGGTGTGACCCCCTCACCCCTCACCCCACACACGGCCCCTAACAGCCTCATTACCATAACAAAATGAGTGATTAGTGTATTCTGTAAAAGCCGCCAGGTCAAATGACCCCTCTCTTGTACTTCTAGGTAGGCAGAAAAATCCTGGTAGTTCTAGTGTTAAAATGGATGTCATGCTGAAGCAAAGAGAAGTACAGAATGTATGTTAGTTTCTTAACCTGTTAAGACACCGCGTTATAAATTTGCTGTTACCAGAATGGCAATGACCAAGTTGTAGTGCATTACTTTAAGGCCCTGTGTTATGTCATAGTAGTGTTGTTCTATGATAGTTCACTTTTCAATTACTATTACAGCGTTCCACTGGTGGTACGGTGTGCATTATACTACAGGCGCACTGTGTAATATTTTGTGTAGTTTTTATTTCCAAAATTCATGCTGTGCATTGACAATTGTTACCGTTTTCATGAGTACTTGCCACCACCATCAAATTGTAAGTATTCATTATTAGGGACTGGGAAAATTGCACTCTTCATACATGAAAAGGGGCTTTTTTCCATTGCCCACCATTCTGAATTTCCAGAAATAGACATTTTTAGCTGCAAAACGTACTGTACTTTGGTCATACAGTAAATATTAGTTCATTATTTTGTAAATATTCATGAAAAGATCAGATTTGGCAGTAGACATCACAGTTTCAATGAGCAGCATAGTTGCAATACCTATTCTGGCCTTTATGTGCCCTGAATATGTAATATTCCTACTCTCTATTTGGTAAGTACCTAGATGGGTTTGGATTGTGTCACATTCGAACCTGAATCTCTCGCTCTGCACGGCTTTAAATACATAAAGCATCCTGGATGTGTTTCTATATATTTTTTGGCTATTCCGTTTGTGTAAGGACTCATAAAATGTCCTGTAAATGTTGATTACCTCGTCTGTACTGTGCATGGACACTCTCAATCACATCTACAAACTGAGATTCTTCTTGCTATTTAGATTGGGAATAATATATGCGGGAGCGAGTTTGCCTGCGCGTAATAAGTGTGACATTTAAAATCAAATGAGTGCACTTCACTTGCTGAAGTGTAGAATTTTTCCCTCAACAAAGGAATTGACTCTGAGCCCGTGGAATGACTTAGATCAGCAGTTTGGTTATCATCAGCCGTTCTACCATTTTACATTTCACTTTCATCTTCACAGCTCAAGATTTTTTTATTTATTTTTTTTCCTCTCACTCTCATTTTTTTTCTCACAAAAAAAGGCTGTCAACCCGTTAAAATGCTGGGCAGTTTTAGGGCTCTGAAAATCGAAAACCCTGTTGGGAAAGATGTGCCTTTCTCTCTCTCTCTCTCTCTCTCTCTCTCTCTCTCTCTCTCTCTCTCTCTCTCTCTCTCTCTCTCTCTCTCTCTCTCTCTCCAACCTCATATGCCTGTGCTGCTCTCAGCCTGCTGCATATAGGCATCACACAAGCAGTGATCCCTGTTTCATCTTCTTGTGTTGCACAGGGGCAATGAAAAGAGGGGGGATGGGAGCATAGAATGATTGAGGAAAAGGAAGCAGAGGTAGAATAAAAGATTGAGGGGAAGAGAGAGGGGGGAAGGGAGAGTGAGAGAAAGAGAGAGAGAGAGAGAGAGAGAGAGAGAGAGAGAGAGAGAGAGAGAGAGAGATTTGGCCTTTGACTGGATTTAGGAGACTGCAGCATTTTCATTTGCAAGCTGCCTGGCTTCACAACTCCCTCATATCTTAAAAGGGCCAAGCTAATTGATTAATGTTTCTCTTGTTGGGGATGGATGTAATTTCAACTGCACACTTTTCCATATCTGGCTGGAATGCTGTGTGTGCTTCTGTTGGGGGTGCGGGATGGCACAAGTAGAAGGGAAAGTAAAACCAAAAAGGGGTGGTAAAAGTGTATGTGTATACATTGTACAGTGGCACTGTGTTGCAATGTATGTATACAGTATGTGTGCTTACATACACTGCTCTTCATACTGCAGTACTTTGATTTGTTTATTGAACATAAACCAATCCACTCTATGCATTTCTAGATGAAAGAAACCAATCAACAAACACATTCCTGTTTTAACTTAATTATCTCTATTCTTAATTTCAAATCCATTCACTTCACCACTCTGTGGTTTTAACAGATACACTGTCGTAACGCACCAATGAGATTTTTGTTTGTCAGCAGACTGAAAATCATTGATCAGGCCCACAACAATGTGTCAAAATATTTTCACTGTTCCAGTTGTGTTTTTGGTCTTATTTTGACTTGTAAATCAGTATGTTTCACGGCTATTTTCCATTTGCTTAATTAGCCATCTACATGATGGATATCGTCATAACTGTACCAAAACAAAATTCCCCTTTGCCTTGGTGGTGACTCTCTTTGTTCAAGACGCTATTTCCTGTTGTTATTTCCTTGTGGTGCCATATTATTCTATTAGCTCCGTGTGCTGTGATAGCGCAGCGGAGGGTCATACTGTACTGTGGTAACTTTCATTTATGACCAAGTAGACTATTTTTTTTAGCTTAGTTATCATGGGAATTCCCTCTTGTGTGTTGACAATCCCCTTGGTGGCCGTGTGACTTGACTGTGTCTGTGATGTGTAGGTGTGTGTTTGAAGTTGCGTGTAAATCTGAACCAGTAGCAGGGCGTAATTTTTTAAGAAAACAAATGTCCCGGATTCTTGTGTGTCTGTCACTAACACAGAAATGGAAAGTGCACATTTTAACCATTTTCAAGCAAAAATTATTTTGGGGATATTATTTGGATAGACGTAGTGTCTCTGGTTGCCAAGGGTAGGCCTAAAATACAACAATGTTTCTTGAGTTTCATCTCTGACGTTTTGCCACCGAGGCATAACGAGCCTGTCATAACCAAAGTGATTGAGCCCTCCAGTAGGTTATAATCAATACCATGTAGGCATTCGGCAGGCCTCGGTTAGACTTCTTTAGGCTCTCGCAAAATCATGAACTGTGACTCACACACCAAAAATGTATCTTTCAGCAGATAAAAAAAATACCAAGTTCCAGTTGGTGCGTGTAATATTTATCCAAAAGTATACAATATCCTTGTTGTATAATATATAATTCCCCTGTTGTATTCCTTTGTTATATAATATACACCAAGAGCTTGCTGGACCAGATTTTTTGGCCTGTCAGTCAGTATGGTAGCGTGATGTTGAAAGAAGGAAGTGTTTGTTTTTCAAACAGTGTGGATACTGAGGCAAGTCAAACAGAAGCTGAGCTTTTGGCTTTGCTTTATCAGGTTTGGAGGATAAAGCCATGGGGAACAGAACATTACACCATCACACCAGGATTTGTTTGTTTTATGTATTTATTTTGTCTTCAAGACTCAGTAGTTAAATTTGTCACTGCTGATGCCCTGAATAGATCTGATGAGTTTGAATCGCTGACCTCCTCTGTTGTTGGGCATTGTGGTAAAGAGGATAACATTGGCATCACGCACGAATAATCTTCCTCTTCCAGTATAATTTGAATTGACGCACGTTAGCTCTGTTGTTACACCCAGCCCTAGCTGCATGGAAGCCCCAATAGAATGAAGTGCAGTGCGACTGTAACCCGGAATTAGCACAGTGAAATATATCAACATAAACACACTACAGGCAGCAAGCTGGCTGGCTTGGAGGCACGCCGGCGCGCACAGCTGCAGATTGAATATAAAAGCCAGTGCTTTCTTGGCCGGCATACAATGGACATTTCATCAAGTGGTTCACTTACGCTGTCACTCTGGAACTTAGCTCACGTCACTCCGCATTTTTAGCACAAACATTCAAAGGCTTTGACTTTTTAGATATGTATGCACTGGGGTGGCATTTTAACCCCTCCCACCCCCACCCCACCCCTTTTCTCCCTTCTAAAACAAAAAAAAGTAGCTGTCCAGAAGGTTCTGTTACTGTAGGATACTGTATGTTGCAGCCTGATCTCCAAAAATTCTGTGCTCCTGGACACGGATGTTAAGGACACGAAATCCGTGTCCTGGAGCACGGATTTTGCCAAAATTCCGTGCTCCTGGACACGGAATTGTTTTCCGTGCTCCTGGACACAGAATTGTTTTCCGTGATGGGCACACGGAAGTGCTTTCTATAGGCTATTACCACAGCACTGTGTAACTCAATCATTAGAAAATACATAACAAATGCTAATCCTAAACAAAATAATGCTATAGCAATTTAAGTTGTGCCCTGACCAAAACATTCCCTAACCTTAACCTGTCATTAAAGACATATTTTTGAGAAATACATTTTCCAGTTGGTTGCTAGGCTATCAAATTCATATAATGAATGAAAGAAAACTAGCTGTGCCCAGACCAAAACAATCCCTAACCCTAACCTGTCAGTAGGAAAAAAATGTTTTTGAGAAAAAATATTTGAAATTAGAAAAATCCTGAGAAAACACAAGACTGTGGAAACATAGAGCTGTGGGAGTAGCCTATAGAGAGAGCACTTCTCTGTGTCCATGACGGAAAACAATTCCGTGTCCAGGAGCACGGAAAACAATTCCGTGTCCAGGAGCACGGAATTTTGGCAAAATCCGTGCTCCTGGACACAGATTTTGTGCCCTTAACATCCGTGTCCAGGAGCACGGAATTTATGGAGATCATGTTGGTATGTAAGCTTTGTATGAAATCCTGGTAACACTTTATTTTAGGGATACATCTATTAGCACTAATACATACAATGTACCTGTATAAGTAACTTGTAAGGCATGTACAAAGCAAAATCAAACATTTGTTAGGCATGTATTTGCAAATGTCTTGTTGATGCACAATAAGGGATTTATTACCAATTTAACCTTACCTAGTGGGCCTTAGTGTCTTACAAGTTACTTATGCAAGCATTAACATTGTATGTATTAGTGCTAATAGATGTATCCCTAAAATAAAGTGTTACCGAAATCCTTAGCGTTGAGAACGCCTATCAGGAAATAAATAGGACTCCCGCACAAATTAATATATAATAATAACCCTAAAATCTCATCATGATCACTTGCCCTTTCAGGGTTTCGGACAGCAGCAGCAGCAAAAATAAAAACATGTATACATCACCGTGCTCCTCTTTCAGTTTAGCTAGACATTTTCAGTTGTGCATCAGAATCGGTATAGAGTGGGAAACCACAACAGCCGTGACCTTTAGCAAACATGGCGCAGGAGATGATAAAGGTCACAGAGAGGAGGAGCAAGAGAGAAATAATAATGAAATAATAATAAAGTAAAAAGGGGAGTGAGGTGAATCAATCCCTACATGCTGCAAAGTCAAAACCACATATATTTGGAAACCCTGCCAGGGTGTGTATTTCTGTGTGTGTGTGTGTGTGTGTGTGTGTGTGTGTGTGTGTGTGTGTGTGTGTGTGTGTGTGTGTGTGTGTGTGTGTGTGTGTGTGTGTGTGTGTGTGTGTGTGTGTGTGTGTGTGTGTGTGTGTGTGTGTGCGCGTGCGCGTGTGTGTGCGCGTATGTGTGTGTGTGATTGCGTGTGTGTGTGCGTGATTGCGTGTGTGTGTGTGTGTGAGAGAGAGAGAGAGAGAGAGAGAGAGAGAGAGAGAGAGAGAGAGAGAGAGAGAGAGAGAGAGAGAGAGAGAGAGAGAGAGAGAGAGAGAAATGGCCGATACAATCTCAGTTTGCCATACATAGTTATTTTGGTGGAGCTGTAGTAATAGGCCTATGTGTGTGTGTGTGTGTGTGTGTGTGTGTGTGTGTGTGTGTGTGTGTGTGTGCGTGCGTGTGTGCGTGTGAGTGAGTGTGTGTGCGTGCGTGCGTGTGTGCGTGCGTGTGTGTGTGTGTGTGTGCGTGCACTCAGGTGTGTCTGTGTCTGTGTGTGTGTCTGCGTGTGTGTCTGTGTGTGTGTGTGTTTGTGCGCGTGTGTGTGTGTGTGTTTGTGTGTGCGTGTGCGTGTGTGCATGCGTGTGTGTGTTTGCGTGCGTGCGTGTGTGTGTATGTGTCTGTGTGCGTGCGTGTGTGTGAGAGACCTCAGTACATTTGGCCGTGTAATGTTGTGTAGTGTGATGTGGTGTGTTGAGGATGCAGCCTCTAGTCCATAACTCGACGATGCTACATGACTGCAGCCCTGATAAATTCAATTGTCTGATTAGTTTGATAACTTGTGATTGTCAGAGCCTCAGGGCGTCTCCCTGTTTCATGGTTTCATCTTGATTATTTAAAAAGCTTATCACTGGAAAGTGAAAGTAGGTCAGGCAGGCTTTCTTCTTCTCCAACCCCCCCTACCCCACCTCCCCTCCCTCCCCCCTCACTCAACCCTTTATCAGTTGAGCTGAGATGAGCAGGAACAATGTAGAGGCAGTCTGCATGTCATATGATCTCTTATGCATACCTGCAGCATACAGTATATATATATAGTATATATTCGCTGCAACTTGAAAATCTGTCTCTGCAGCAGTATATTCATGTGTGAATGCCTTTGAAGTGTGCATGGCAGTCATAGTACTGCATATAGCATACCTTGAGCAGCAATTTTCCTCTCCATTCTACACAATTTCATGGATGCCTTTTCAAGGCAATCAACGCTACTGTAAGATTGCTCACTTTACACATGAGTCGTGCTGTAGGGCGTGGTAAAAAATCACGTGTTCATCATGTGGTGTTTGGATTTTGAAATCCTTATATCGCATCCAATCGTGTGTGTGTGTGTGTGTGTGTGTGTGTGTGTGTGTGTGTGTGTGTGTGTGTGTGTGTGTGTGTGTGTGTGTGTGTGTGTGTGTGTGTGTGTGTGTGTGTGTGTGTGTGTGTGTGTGTGTGTGTGTGTGTGTGTGTGTGTGTGTGTGTGTGTGTGTGTGGCATTAATTTCATGATGTTTTCATTGGAGATGACATGCTTGCATCCATCCCAAAAATCTATGTTGAGGTCCATGAAAAATAGAAATTGTGATGTTTGTAATTCACTTACATCAAAAATAGATGGGACTTGCCTGCAATAAATCGAATTAAACACAGATATTTCAGATTGGATTGCTCGTAAATTGAATTTTGAAGCTTCCAAAAAATAAGAAATGTAATCGCACTCTACCTTGAAAATATCTCGAAAAAAGTAAACATATCATTCCCGGTACTCTTTATCTATCAAAGAAGCCTAATATAATTAAATAAATTAAGTATATTAAAGCATTAAGCAGGATAGTAAAGACCTGGTGGGTCTAATATTGAGAAACACCGGGTAAGGTAAAGAAAAACAACCTTGAGGAAACAACAGAATGCATTCTGGGCGCTCCCTCGAGGAAAACCTGCCTTTACAAATTCACCACCAGACACACCGCAACACCAATCCCCAGAATCAACCCACTTTCAGCAGTAGGAAAAGCACACAACGCTGATGATGTTGACAAATAAAGCCTGATGCTGTCATCCTGCTCTTCTCTCTCTCCTCTTCTCTCCTCTTCTCTCTCTCTCTCTCTCTCTCTCTCTCTCTCTCTCTCTCTCTCTCTCTCAGAGCAGGTTTATCTAATGAAGATGCACAGGCCTGCTTGGCTGCCTGGCTGCCTGGATGTATATAGGGGCTGTCCTCTGTCCTCGAGCGAGGAGGAGGAGGAGGTAAGGGCAAAATGCAACAGTGGCGCGCGCGGCACTCGCCACTTATCAGATGGTACCACCCAGCCAGCCTGTCGCTACACACCTCACTAAAACTAATAATCTAAATGTAGAGCTCGGCAAGGGATCATGGGAATTTGCAGTCACTCAAGCTGATTGGCCCTATCATTACTATGCTAGGGAAAGGAAGGAAACGCTGTGTCTCTGCGGTGCTGTTTTCATATAACCTTGACTGGAAGGCTGAGGCATTCCAAAACAGTAGCAGCAGCTTCACGCGAAACAATGTACAATCTCTCCCCTCCCCTGCCCTCCCCATCTCTCTCTCTCCCCTCCCCATCTCTCTCTCTCTCTCTTTCTCTCTCTCTCTCTCTCTCTCTCTCTCTCTCTCTCTCTCTCTCTCTCTCTCTCTCTCATTCTCTTTCTCTCTCTCTCATTCTCTCTCTCTGTCCGCATCAAAGGATGTATTATTAGCCCTAGCAACGCCTCCTTACAGTGTGTTCACACAGCATTGTTCGTTAGCATTCAATAAAACTACTATCCTACATTATTTGTTTTTGGTATGCTCATGTTTCTTCCCAGCTCTCAAGTTTCAAGGATACGAAACAAAAACAAAAAAACTATTGTGTAATGATCCCACAGTGTGTTGAAATCAGATCGCACAAGTTACGTGTTTGTGTTTTTACTGTCCTGCTAAATTACAGTTACATAGTCAGCTAGAGGGGGGGGGAGAAGTAGAATGTGCAGCAGTAGAGAGCAGGGCCGCTGAAAGCTTTGGCTGAGCCCAAGACAAAGTCATCTGAAAGGGCCCCCAAGCCCAATACATACAATGTAATGACGACCAAATTCTGGGCCCCCACTCTCCCTGGCCCTGGGACAAATGTCCCCCTTGTCCCCCCTATCAGCACTCCTGGTAGAGAGCAGTGAAGAATGTTTGCTTGTGAGAACATGACGAGAGGACAATAACACACAGTCACTATTCAAAGAGTGGAAAAAAACATTTCATGAATTTGACACTGACAGACATAGCCTCCCTCTCTCTCTCTCTCTCTCTCTCTCTCTCTCTCTCTCTCTCTCTCTCTCTCTCTCTCTCTCAGAGAACACAATGAAAAGGAAAAAGGAGAGAAAAAGCTCTCTCACCACCCCTTTTAGATTTCCAAGGCATGCCATTTGGGTTATGTAATTCTCTGTCAGTGTTCCAGCGGCTCATCCAGTCCTACTGTATACAGAGTGGCAGGTTTATCTTTGCCATATCTCACTGCTCAGTGGGGTTTTCTTTTTTTTGCCCAGACAGGAATGCTGGTCAAAAAACCTCATCGCTAACACCTAGTTTGATGATCTTGCACACACGTCAAGTGATTTGTTTTTTAAATCAAGTTTCTTTCCTTGAATGTGCTTTAAGTGTGCTCTGGCAGATGTTTACGGATGCATACCAGATATTACAGGATGTATATCGTAATGTAACATTCAGCCTAATATGCAAGTCCATATAGAATAAGATTAAGTCAGTTAATCATACAGTTATGGCTCTGATCAGTACAACTTTACCAATACTATCATACTTTTTTGAATAGCCTACATCTACCTTCTCTATGCACGTTAAAAAACAACTTTTTAGAAACTTGAGGAAATGAAGGATGTGGAAATCTATTTCAGAGAAGACGTTTTAGCACGTCAAAAAGGGACCTACAGATTTCCACCAACTAGTGAAGTTACATAAGGCACTTTCAGCTCATGACACACTTAAATAAGCAAAGGTTACGTAACCCCTTTAACTGTGCTTCCACCATTCAATGGAAGAGCAAATTAAGTAGGTGTACAGGAATTTACAAGTCGAGCAAAAACATTGTACCAGATTCCTGCCTTTGTTCGGGTCATGCATTAAGACATGTTTTGGCATTAAAAAAATAAGGCACTGCTGTAAAGAGCTTCCTCCCCAACGGGTGAGTCACAGGAAGTTGAAGAAAAGTCATAACCGCGAAACAGCACTGCACACTCAATACAAAAAACGCACAAAGCCACACATGGTTACGTACAGACACTCGACTCGACTTGCCTATTTTATTTTTTTGTTTGTTTGTTTCACTCATTCTTCATAATAACATTCAAATGTTAAATGCACAGTACAAGCCTGACAATATAGGCAAAATGTAGAAATGAAATGGATTGTGAGGGGAGGTAAAGCAAGGTTACTCTCTGCCAAAATGTGTAAGTGTTGGCGCTTATATGAGCTGCTGAGGGAGAGAGTGTGTGCACTGTATGCATTTCAGCCCTGGTTGGATCCATTAATACTTTAAGGCTAACATGGCTTTTTATCAGAAGTACATTTTCCCCATTTCTTTCTGTGCTCTTGATGTAAGCTGTGTGTCAGTGCGCGTTACAGGATTTTCCTTTTATCTCCCGTGATTATATTACCACATACTCTCTCTCTCTCTCTCTCTCTCTCTCTCTCTCTCTCTCTCTCTCTCTCTCTCTCTCTCTCTCTCTCTCTCTCTCTCTCTCTCTCTCTCTCTCTCTCTCTCTCTCTCTCTCTCTCTCTCTCTCTCTCTCTCTCTCTCTCTGTGCACTCTGTACTTTCTTTAATGGTTCAAAAATAGTTGCGCTCCGCTCTCCCTCACCCCCTCCTCTTCTCAGTGCAAAGCCTGTGCTAAGGAGCAGTGGCAAGCAAACCCTATCTAGCCCATGTGCCCACTGTAAAGCATTCATGACTGCAGCGTGAAGCACTATAGCTTCTCCCAAGCACTAGCTATCCTGCAACGCAATAGCAGATAGATATAGTGAGAAATACAACCAAGATGTATAGAACAGGGACCAAAAAAATGATATGGTAATTCCTCAAGCATTAAACTAGAAGGGTGGAGTGGAATGGTGCATTGCCTGGCGTACTAATTCAATACCGACAGCCGTATTTCACAGATAAATTGTATTCAGGAAGCAATAGGGGGATATGGAATAATCTTAAGGTCAGACAGTTTGTGAAATTGATGGGAAAACATTACCAAGTCTCTCAATTTGGCGAATGGGAATCCACGGGGCTGTGGAAAAAACAGCCATGTGAAGGAGCTGGCATTAAATATTTATCACAAATAGCTATATTTATCATAAATATTCATAAGCCAAGTCTGTTATTTTTCAGACTGTGGAACATAACATTCTGCAATTATAGTACAGTCAACTTGAAGGGGGCTATTAAGTCTGCAGCCAGTAAGGGGGCTCCTTTAGAGGACGTACGCAGGAATCAGGAGAAAAATAGGCCTACCTTATTTGTCAAAAACATATTTATGTTTGGCGTCGGCCTAGCTGATTATTTCCGTTTTGTAATTTAGTGATTTGATATCCCATGTGCCGACATTATTGTATGGAACAAGTTTCTAGTCTTATTTGTTAAAGGCTGTTATTTTGATGAGTTTAATGTCTTTTATTGGATTTTAAATGTATAATAGTTCGCAATGTGCCGATTACTAACCCTTGTTCATAATGAACGAATAGCGGGCCTATGTTCTGTTTTTAGGGGGAACAAAGCATAAGGGATGGTTTAGAAGACACGGCCTTGGCCTTCCTTTATTGGGATCACGGAATGTAAACACAGTTAAAGTCTAGGAAATAAAATAAAAAAGAAATGTATTTACGTCATCTGTTGTTGATTTTTCCCTCCCCTATACTTCCACTCTTAACCCTGGCCTTCTTCCCCTCCTCACTGCAGTTCAGTTTTCTCTCTCTCTCTCCCCTTTACATTCTCTGTGTCTTTCTCTGTCTCTTCTCGTCTCTCTCCCTGACCACTTCTCCTCTACTTGGCCTGCCCTCCCCCTCTCTATAATATCCATTCTCTCATTTTCTCTGTCTCCCTCTTTCTCTCTTCAGCTCTTCCTCCCCCTCTCAGTCACATCCCCCTCTCCTTCTGTCTCTCTGCTTCTCTCTCTCTCTCTCTCTCTCTCTCTCTCTCTCTCTCTCTCTCTCTCTCTCTCTCTCTCTCTCTCTCTCTCTCTCTCTCTTAGTTTCTCTTCCTCTGACTACCTCTCCTACTCAGACAACCCTCCCCCATCCCATTACATCTCTCTCTCTCTCTCTCTCTCTCTCTCTCTCTCTCTCTCTCTCTCTCTCTCTCTCTCTCTCTCTCTCTCTCTCTCTCTCTCTCTCTCTCTCTCTCTCTCTCTGCCTCTCTCTGCTCATCCAGAGATTAAAGAGCTGCTTGTCTGATCATTAGTGATGGTATTAAGATAAAGAAAGCAGATCTCTCACATTGTTTTTTAGCATTAGTGGGCGCTCGCCGAAGTAATCATATAGATGCACACAGTCTTGATGCCGAGAACTAGGGAGCTAGCGAGCGAGCGAGTGAGCGTACATTACATTAAACAGAAATGGAAAAGCAGAAGGAGAGAGGAGAGAGATGGCATTTACCGCCGCACAGTTATATAAGGTGCTTTTGTTGCATCCACAAAATAAATTCACATAACCCAAAACAAAATGTCTGACTTGGTGGAAAATAAACATTGAATTGAAATGAGTCAGGCACAGCTGTCCAGAGCCTCAGCCAGTGCTTTTAGTCTTTTATCTCGCACAGTAATGTGCACAGGTGCTGCTTAATTCAATTGGAAAAGGTTGCCATGG
This sequence comes from Engraulis encrasicolus, assembly GCF_034702125.1. Classification (NCBI taxonomy): domain Eukaryota; kingdom Metazoa; phylum Chordata; class Actinopteri; order Clupeiformes; family Engraulidae; genus Engraulis; species Engraulis encrasicolus. The sequence continues at coordinate 20,266,602 of NC_085870.1, forward strand.
TTTTACATTAATATGTTTCCATGTTACCCGCACAACTGTTGTCATGGTGATGATGGGACTTATTTAAGCTGAAACGGGAGTCTGATTCAAAGGGGGCTCATGGGTATGTTGTTTTCATTGTCTCTCATTTAATTTAGATGTGTTTTTATCCATGACAGCCAATGAAATAAAAGCGATACAAACACAGTTCTTTTGTGTCTCATTAAAAAAAAGGAAAGAAACAGAAGGAGGAAAGGCAAAATGGCCAGCGCTGCACACCTCCATGCTTCTCATCTCACAGCCTACACACTCTGTGGCTTTCAGGTTACTGTCTAACTGACACGAATTGCATGTAAAGATTAATATCTGAAATGTCGGGACTTTACATTTTCTTTCTTGAGTCATTTCATTAAATCCACCCATTTTTTCTTAACTGACATTAAATAGATAATATGACATTGTTTTGTTATGACTTCCCCTCTCTTGTCACATCAGCTGTATCCAAAGACGCAGAGGATGGTTGGTGGTCTTTTTTTTGCCTTTGGCAAAAGTCAATATAAATGTCTATCATTAAACTGCACTTTGGGATGTTCGTCTATAGGTTTCAAACAGGAATCGATGACATAGTGATGCAAAAGCAGAATCAATGTCATCTGTTGGCCTTTATTACAGTGGCACACATTATGTGGAAGCAAATTCATTCTCATGTTCCACTGCATGCCTCATTTTCACCATTTGCCTACCCAGAATGCAACTGGCATGCAGTGCGCTGCCACCATTGTTTGCGGTGCATGACCATGCCGTGTCAGTGGCATACATGTTTGTCAGATCAGCACCATTAAAGATGCTGATTTCATTGTGTTCTCTGAGAGACAGAGAGAGAGGGGGGATGTCAGAGAAAGATGGAGGAAAAGAGGGGCAGAGATAAAGAAAAGGAATGTCAAAGGAATGATAGCAAAAGAGAGAGAGAGAGAGAGTGGTGGAGAAATAGAGTAAAGGTATGCAAAGGAGAGAGGCAGATGGAGAAAGAGAGATAGATAGCAAAAGAGAGAATACGAGTTAGAACGCAGGAGACTGCAAGAGAGTCAGAGACGAGGAAGAGGGAAGAGGGACATGAAGAGGGAATGAGAGAGAGAGACAGACAGACAGACAGACAGACAGACAGAGAGATGAGAGACATGAATGATATAGACATGTCAGAGGGAGGAGAGAGAGACAGACGGACACAGACAGCTGGAAAGAGAGCTAGAAAAGAAGTGAAAATGAGATTGAAAATGAAAAGGGGAATGTAAGAGAGCTAGAGAGAGAGAGAGAGAGAAAATATGCCCCAATGTTGTTGGTTTCCCCCTGCTGGCCTGGTGCATGTTGCTGTGGGTGATTTGGCTTGTTTAGGGAAGCAAAGGTAAACAAGGTGCACAGTGTATGTGTGGTTTGAATTAGGGATGCAAGTGATTAATCGATTAATCGACTTTAATCGATCAATGCGTTAATCGATTAAAAACCGTTAATCGCAAATAATCAACAATTCAACTGACAAGAGACCCAGGTGAAATGTGAAATGTGAAGAGTGTGTGTGAAGAGGGGTGTGAATAGTGGGAATTTTGGATTATTGAATTGAAATAGAGTTAATTTAAATGTGGTATTTTATCTCAATTTTTAATTAAAATGTTTAGATTGAGTAGTTTTTTTTTCAAGAAACATTGAGATATCGGGGGAAAACGCCGCTTATTAATCAATCGTAAGTCGATCGATAAGGCTATCAACTAATGATTAATGAATGAATCGATAATTTGCATCCCTAGTTTGAATTGAGCTGAGCAGAGCAGAGCAGTGCTGTGCTGTGCTGTGCTGTGCTGTGCTGTGCTGTGCTGTGCTGTGCTGTGCTGTGCTGTGCTGTGCTGTGCTGTGCTGTGCTGTGCTGTGCTGTGCGGTCCATTGTAGTGTTGTGCTGTACTCGGCTGTGCTCAGCTGAACTATGCTGTTCTCTGATGCGCTGTGCACTGTGTTGGGTTGGGCTGTGTTGAGCTGTGTTGCGCTGTGCTGCACCTTGTTGTGCTGTGTGCTATGCTGTGCTGTGCTGTGCTGTGATGCACTGTGCTGTGATACACTGTGCTGAGTTGGGCTATGCTCTGCTGTACTCCTCTGTGCTGCACTGTGCTGCGTTGCGCTGTGCTCCTCTGTGCTGCGCTGTGCTGTGCTTTGCAAGCTAGGGGAAGGGTAATGTAATCACATGGCTTTGTGAGAGTGTCAGCCTTGGCATTATGTGTCTGCTGCACTGAAAGGGGCCATAATTGACATCCTTTCACATCAGCCGATATATAGGAAATCAGTACTGTAATCATGCCAAAGATTACACTCCCGTCAGGAGCAAAACATGGAGGCATCATGCAGACTATGCATTAATTTGCTGCTCACATTCATTTCTCCCCTTACACATCCTCTGTCCTTATATTATTGTTGTACATTCCTGTTTTTTTTCTACTTCTAAAATCAACAACAGTAATACATCTATGTAGCCCACGGTACATCATTGGGGAAATAACTGTGTTTGTTCAGAGCCTTTGAAGCATTGTCATTTGCAAGTAGCTTTTTGAATTTAGACAATTCCCCTTTTCTTATATTAGGATATTTCAAATTGACTGCCTCTCCAAATAGGGTTGGGAGTCTAGGCATGTCTACTGCTCACTTTTCCTCAGTCGACGGGTAGCTGAGGCGACAAAGATACAGTACAGCACTATGTGTATATATTTTAAAAGAAATAACAATAAGTGACATTGTCCTAAGTGTCATTTTGCTCTGGATAACGGATGATTTTAAACCACCACATGCTGTTCCTGAGAATAAAAGAATTAGGTGCAGGTTTTCTTTTTCAACAATTGTTGGTTGTAATGGCAAAATGACAAGATTGACATGTCATTTTTGGGAATGTAATACAGTATATGTGATGGAGGGAAGGACTATATGAGTCATAGAGTGGGTAAGTATACTCTATACACGCTGAGAAAAATGTGGAGTATAGCCTATTTCTTTAATGATCATAGCCCATCAAGCTGTGAAGCTAGCTATGTCAAACAATGTGATTTGAAACATGGTCTCTTTCCAGGGATATCACAATGAGTACACAGTAAAACAATTGGCTATCCAGTCATCATTTGTTTCAATTCAGATCTCCTCGGTCAATAGAGAATTTGTTTAAACCAGTGTTTCTCAAAGTGGGGCGTAAGCTCCCCTGGGGGGGTGCGGAGGCATCTCAGGGGGGCCGTGTTACATCTGATTTTGGGTCCGTTCCCCCCCCCCCCCCCCCCAAGGAAATTATTTCTTGTCTCGCCAATCATTATATAAAGCCCTCACCAACATTATATTATTAATTGTCATGAATTTGAATAGCATAGGAAATGAACACACATCTGCATTCGACTGCAGTCCCTCTTTGTTTAATCTCACAAGCCACCTTTCCTTTGATTCTGCGCGGCGGCGATCACAAAATCAGTCTGTGCGCGTACTGCTGTTGCTTGGGGGGTCTCAGAAGCATATAGACCCTCTGATGGGGGGAATGATGAAAAAAGTTTGAGAACCACTGGTTTAAACAATGTCATCAATATTTCAAAAAGGATGGACAATGACTCCTTGGTTACTCCTAGGTGATTTCTATTTTATGTAGGAGTAATATTTTCCATTGCAACAGTGAATAAAGCAGATCCTGGACCAGTTGTTATCCCCAGCACCACTTGTAGGGTACTTGTTTTTCATGGGTTCACAGGTTTTGTTTGAGGGGCGATAAGGAGCGTAATGTGTCAGCCGATCCCTTTCTGCAATGAGTTCATCATGAAGCCAGGGCAAAGTAATGAGCTGAATAATCTTCCTGGCACGTGTGCCACATGCGACCACATTACATTGTCAGAGGCTGAGCTGAAAGGTCAGGTGTGCCCCGAGGGGGCAGGCAGGTACAGTACATAAAGAAAGCTGCTGCCCTCAGATGGCCCAACACTCACCTTTTGTTTTGTATTTTTCATCGCCTTTTCATCTTTAAAGGTAGTGTATGGACATATTGTAGTAGTTTAGTGTCAGAAGTCACGGTGCCCATAAATGTTGTATTTTTTAATGAGAATTTTTCACCACCTTCACTCACTTTCTAAGCATTCATTATGACTGGGACTTTGGTTTTACTAGTAAATATTAATTTATTGCCTAGTCAATATTAATGAAAAGGATCAAATTTGGGAATAGGCCACACAGTTGTAATGAGCAGCATGTCTGCTCCTGTCGAACCATACACTGCTAGATGTCATTCATTGCATTGAGAAGAGAATCTAAAGCTTTACATTGATGTTTGGCACTTGCACTGAAACACAGCCGTGACAATGGATTGTGACAGAGGTCCCGCTTATTTTGATGGCTAGAAATGTATGCAGTTACTTTGACTTGAATTTCTAGCTGAGGTGGCAACGCAACAAACGTCATACACCTTCCATGGGAAAGGGCAGAAATTGACGCTTTCAAAATTATTCACTTTCAATATGGCTGCCTTTGCTGCTCACATGATTTAACATGTGGATGGATTTGCCTTGGGTCACTACAATACGTACATTTTGGAGGCCGGCACGTTTTTTTTTTTTTGTAGTATATAGATAGTAGGATTTCTAATTAATCTATGATTTCAGATAAGGTTTAAGGAGTGCAAAAGGACACAAGTATACAGTATGAAACTGGCAGAGGCATCAGAATCATCGTTTTGACGTCAAGTACTTGTTTTTATTCACCCAACTAAAATAGGCCTACCTACATGTATTTTTTTAATCTTTGCCTCACTGTCCAGGCTCTCCAAACCTTTACTGCTGTAAATGGTGAGCAACTCAATTATTTCACCTCATTTTCATATTCATTTAGGAATCAATGCATGAACACGCATTGATATAAGTTTCCTGAATAATTGGGCATAAATCTGAATGCAAATCAGGTCTAATGACGCAGGCTGGACTTTGCTCCAAGTCATGAGAGACGAGTTGCTTTTGTAGAATTACAAACTTTACTTTCAATTCTAAAGGCCAAATACATTATTAACAGCTGTGTGACTGTTATGTTTTTTTCCGGGCCCCAATAGTGTTTTACGTTTTTCTTCACAAGGTAGATGTTCAGTATGTCTATCTTTCGCAACTGCAAGTCTCTTCAAGACTATAGTTTAGCTAGGCGGGCAAGCACTATTCAGGCATACCCCTATTCCAACATCCCGCTATTCCGACATCCAACATGCCGTAGGGTTAGGGTTAGGGTCAGGGTCAGGGTTAGGGGTACGGTAACGGCATGCACTCTCCCTAAACTGATAAACCTTAGAAATGTAGCACAAACCACAGAGATGGCAGATTTCGGTGGGAAACGTGCCAGTATTCAGACAATAGACATCAATGTCTGAATAGCGGCATGTCTGAATAGCAGCATGCAATCGTTTAGCCAGGACCTTCTACAACATTTCAAATTCCCCCGCACCAATCCATTTTGAGCATTTCCAACGGCTCGATTGGGCATGTTTAATACCCAGGCTCCGCCCTCGCAGTGACGCAACACCTTTGTCTCTGCTGCACTTGCTCAGGAAAAGAGCTTGTTCAGGTACATTCGAGTTTCCCCTGGCAGGGAAACTCCACCCACTTTGTCGGGAAGCAATCAACTTTGAGCATCACCAACGGTCCTGGGTAGAGGCGTGTTCAAGGCACTGATGTGGTTTAAGCAGAGACGTTCTATTGGGACTAAGAAAATGTTTGTTTTAAACTTTGGTTCAGCCTTTTCTGCCCTGGACCAGTAGCAAATCGAGGGGGGTCAACCATGCCGTTTGAGAATGTCAGTTGTTATGGTCTTGGTCAGATCAAGTCAAGATTTGAAAGTCATGATAATCAGGCTACATGTTTAAGGGAATTGCACACACCATTCAGTTAGGTGAGTGAAGGAATGGGTGGTCTAACCTTCAACCAGTCGCAAACGGAGGGATTGCATGAATACGAGCAAGAAATGTCCTTATCATCTCCTGCAGAGAAATGTTGTAGATGGTTTGCCTGGCCAGACTATAGTCTCGAAAATAGAGTTGCAGTCACAAAAGCCAGGCTAGATGTACAGCACTTTGCACCCTGCTTTATTCAGGTGCCCACCGTCTTACACAGCAGTGAATGTGATACTGCCACATGCTAACACTTTACCATTTTAAACCTAAGCTGTGATAGATGGGGTGCAGCACGAGAGGAGAGGAGAGAGTGGCAAGCCAGGTATTCTGAGCAGGATTACCGTTTGCCTTAGTGTCTTAACGCATCCTCTGATGGGAGAGGGGTTCATGTGTTACCATTCTCACGCAGACACAGCTATGGAATGGAACACGATTCAGCCCATTTTTGCCCACACACTCTGTCTGTCTGTCGGTCTCTGTCTCTCTTTTCGCGTCTATGTTTGTCTCCCTGTCTGTCTATCAGTCTGTCTGGCTGTCTGTCTCTATTTCAGTCTGTCTCTATCAGTCTGTCTGGCTGGCTGTCTCTTTTTCAGTGGCTCTTTCTTCACAGAACAATCCTGCATACTTCACAAAACCCACCTCTATGGCACTGTCATACACAGCCTATGTCCCTTTTTAGTGCTAAGAAGGAAGTCAGAGGGAACATTCACTATGTTGATCATATTAAAAAGGGGAGATTTAAGGTTCTTTTGATATCAGTCCGTAGCCTCTTACTGCAGATATATGCTGACAACGCTCAACTAGGCCTGCATCAACAGCATTGGTATAACAATGCAGACCGGCTTAAATAACAGGTTAAGACAAAGCCATTACAATTTTGTGATAGTAGGGTAATAACGTAGACTATGTGCTGGCTAAGGGGTTAAAAAAACAATTCCGTTCTGTTGTTTTTTGTTTGTTTGTTTGTTTGTTGTCATGTAGGCCTAAATAATTCATTTTGCTGTGTTAACTCAACATGTAAAGAGTCCCTTTACAATCTTTGAGGTTGTATTTTGTATTAACACTTTTGAATTAACACTGCATTTTTTTATTATTATGATTTTTTTTTTTTTTACTGTGTACGGGGGCTATAGGCGTATATTGTGTAGCTGTCCAGTAGCAAAGACCTAGTCACACATAGCAAAGGGTCATACAGGGATGCGGAAATAAAGAAATGTACAGTACTCACCTTGTCTGAATGGGAGCCTGCCTGTCAGTCTTTTTATCGAGCTGCTGTGTTAGCGTGTAGCGTAGCCTATGTGTTGTGGTATTGGCCCTTACGGCTGCAGCTTCGACTTATCCACCATCTATTCTACACCTAACCATAAGTGCTGAGGCAAGACAAAGCTTTCCCCTCTGATGTGCGATCTTATCATTTAGAACAGGGCATAACGCTAGCTCGGTTTGAACACACACATAACACAACACCTGTTGCTGAAAAATGAAAAACGTGCGAGAGAATATGAAACCACATGTTTAGTCATGACCCCAAAAATGACTTTCAACTCTTTTTTTCTTCTCTTTTTTTAAATAAACAAGTAATTACAGAAGATTAGAATGAAGCAGAAAGTGAGAGGCGTAGGTTCATGCTATAGGCTGTGTGCATGTGTGCCTGGCTGGGGACAAAGGTGGGCAGCCATTTTACCCCAGCACAGAGCACCAGTATATATTGTACCATGAGCAAAAGGAGAGCAAAGAACATCAGACCACTGCATGGCTCTAGTCTGTGTAATCGACATGCATCTCAGCAGTGGGGCTTCGCTTTGTCATACTTTCCATCATCTCCACTCATCATGAGGCATTAGTGAAAATGAGAGAGAGAGAGAGAGAGAGAGAGAGAGAGAGAGAGAGAGAGAGAGAGAGAGAGAGATGGGGGGGGGGAGAGAGAGAGAGAGATACAGAGATATAGAGAGAGAGAGAGAGAGAGAGAGAGAGAGAGAGAGAGAGAGAGAGAGAGAGAGAGAGAGAGAGGACATGAAGGAGGCAGAGCGAAAAGGACATTTGAGCAAGACAGAAAATAAGATAGGCAGAGAGAGGGGGAGGGAAGAAAGAGGGCTAGAGATATTGAGAGAGGGAGAGGCAGAGAGAGAGAGAGAGAGGCAGAGGCAGAGAGAGATGAGAGATGGAGAGGAGGGAAAGGGAGCGAGGGGGAAGAGAGAAACAGAGAGAGATGAGGAGAGCAAGGGAGAGAGAGAGAGAGAGAGAGAGAGAGAGAGAGAGAGAGAGAGAGAGAGAGATGGAGAGGAGGGTAAGGAAGTGAGGGGAAAAGAGAGAAACAGAGAGAGATGAGGAGATCGAGGGAGAGGGAGAGGGAGAGAGAGAGAAGGATTTGAGAGACAGAAGAGACAGCACTCTGCGATCCTTATATAAACCCAATGTGACAAGATGGTTACTTTCTCTCTCCGCTGTGACAGTTAATTCTGGACGAAGAAAAACGTCAAAAATGTTTAGCTGCGCTTGACTGGAGTTAATTACAGACCCCTGAGGCAGTGCCGACTCGCGCTGCTAATGGCATTGACTTACAGATAAAATTCCATTTACAAAAATGTTTTTAGCTACAGATCTAATTTACTTAATATCAAATATTTATGCCAGCGCAATTAAATTGACAATGTTTTTGTGCTCTAAAAAATACAGAGTTGTGTGTGTGTGTGTGTGTGTGTATGTGTATGTGTATGTGTATGTGTTGTTTTGTGTTTTGTATTATTATTTCTCATTCCCCCTCTCTCTCACTCCCCTTCTGAAGCACTTATGCTCTGACAACTGACATTATTTGTGTGCTACATGTGAACATAAGAGAAGTAATTGCTTTCTGTTCTTTTTACTCACTCCTGATTCGCTGGACTGCACACAGCGTGTGTGTGTGTGTAGGGAAATGTTTTTTTTTAAATTATTTGTTAAAAGCATCATGATGAGCATGTGTGTGTGGATGGAGTCTTCCTTTCCCAAAGCCACTCAACACTGGAAGTGAAGACAGGTCTTTTCTCACATAGGTAGCTTAGCTTCTGTG
>NC_085870.1:20280558-20288058 GCF_034702125.1 Engraulis encrasicolus
ACATACAGTAGTGCGTATACTGTAGGGAGGAGGCTAGTGTTATAGGTCAGTGGTTCTTAACCTTTTTTTCTAAAGCACCCTCTAATCTGTGCCCAAGACCAGCCGCGCACCCCAAACCCAAATTTGTACACTTGTAAAAGCACTGAAAAAATGATTTGAGTGATTAATTACAATGATTATTGCTAGAGATGTTAATCAATTACCTTAATGACTTTACATGGGGACCAAAACACGTTTCACATTTTGCTTTGATTTGGTGTAATTGCAATGTTTGCTACAAGAATTTTGGTCACAACCTCAACACAAACAAAATGATGTGCACCCCCAGGGGGGTGCCCGCACCCCAGATTAAGAACCATAGAGTTTATTGGTGCCAAATCTTACCTTTGCTATGCACCATAGAAGATTGTATTGCTACAACATTTCAAAGGTAAGATTTACTATATTGGGAGAATAAAATGTCCAAAACCTGAAAAGAATAAATGTCCAGAGATAATGGATAGCTATTGTGATTATATGAAGAAAATTGACTACATTGAAATTGAAACGAAAAAGTAATTAAATGGCCTTTGTGTTTGAGTGCAATTGAAAGGCAGAAAACTCTTCCCGATACAGATGGTATTTGTCACTTCACCCATAAAAAAGGCAGACATGGCACATTCACCAAACAAGTGATTATAATTACCGAACTGTGAAACCTCACATCAGGCATATCTGGCTGCGAAAACGAAGCCCAAAAAGAGAATTCCCTACCTGCGTGGGTGGAAATAACTGAAAATCAGTCGAAAACAAACGTCAAATTAATGTACACACATAGCACTGCGGTTCTTTGACACGGCTTTATTTCCATGTCGTGTACCACTTATTTACAAAAAATACAAATTAGGAAAACATACAGCGGCTAAGTGTCATTTAACCTGGAAATCCATGTGCGCAACAAAACTTCCATTTCCACAGTGGAACTCAAATTCACAAATTGTGTCAGTAGAGAGCGAAGTCAAGAAATGTCAGCCCACCTCAATTGGCATTAGCGGGAAGAAGTAAAACCAATGCTTTTGATTGATTCCAGTAAATACAGATGCCACTGATGAAACCAGAAAGCACTCACTTAGCCTTAGAAATAACAAAGAAATAACAATAAAAAGCCTCCAATTGCGAAAAAGTCCATGTACAGGCAGGAAATGTGATGTGATGGCATGTGATGGGGAACATTTTGATTAGAGTGGCCCAATGCTGAATGTTTTACACTAACTGAATAGGATGAGAGCGTGTGTCCACACAGCAATCCACATTGGCACTGGTTTTTCACCTGGTGATTTCAACTGAAAGAAAAAAAAGAGTTGCACACATGGTTTTGAGTTTTTGTTTGTATATAGTAGGTATACGGTATACCACAATACAACACAATAATTAAACTTTACCTCTTCATCTGTGAGCGAATTGAAGATTTCATGTCAAATCAAACTGTACAAAATTGTCATTTTTCTTTTTTTTTTCATTTCAAAAATAGCATGAAAGCTCCTTTTTCCACTGTATGCTTCTTGTGATTTTCACACCTATGAATACATTGAGATGTGGATGCGTGCACACAGATCCCCACACCACCCTGTACCTTCAGACACTCACCTCACTCGGTCCAGATCTCACTCATCCCCCCTTTACAAAATGCATGTACCCACAGCCCAAGCCTGTAGTGAAACCACCTGCTCCACACACTGTCCCGTGTCCCGCGCATAAGGTGCTACTGTCGAAGTATATGCCCCTTTGAACATTCTTAACATATTCATTATTCCAAGTCGTTAGTTTTCTCCAAGTTGTTAGGTTTCAGACATGTAGAACGTTTTTTTTTCCTTTGCTAAAATATGAACTGATACAATATGAATGTTATGCATCCATAATCATTATTCATGTATCTCTATTTTAACAATCTAAACAATATCATTGTTGAACATTGTTATTACAGGACAAAACTTGATGGATCCAAAGATGTCCAATCTTGAAATCCACTGCTATTATTTTCAAAGAAACCCAAAATATATTTTAGAAATGTGGGGTGTAAAGTTGGTCTATAGGATTTACAGTACATGTGGAACTAACAGCACACCTTGAGATGCTTTGCAGTTTAGCTGTAAGTGGCGGTGCAGCAAGTTTTGCTTTTTGACTGTTCATGTGGTCAGGCAGAGCCACCATGCTTGCTCATAGCTGGGCAAGGTTTTTACACCTTCTCACCCTCACACCCATCAACAACCTGGCTGGTGGAACAAGCACACAGTATGTAAACACCAAGCGAGTTTGGGGTAAAGCCAACACCATGTTTTGAAAAACATGCTGCCGTGCAACAATAGGCTCAAATAATGAACAAAACCAAATCAGCGCAAATCAGATGAAAAAGGTGAAAATAAATGGCAAAAAAATGATTTCAATGATTTCAATTTTTAACAAACAGACTGAACAGGTCTGTTCTTTCTTTCTTTCTTTCTTTCTTTCTTTCTTTCTTTCTTTCTTTCTTTCTTTCTTTCTCAATCAGCCTTGGACAAAACAGTTCAAAGTGACCGTCCCTAAGTGGTTCTTCAGGAGGTGACATTTAAATCTGTGTCTGCTGAAGGCACTCTGGCCACCACAGTGTCCTTCCACCTACTGAGTCCACACGGAGGCCGAGGCACTCACACACACACGCACCTGATGTGGAGGCAAACACTGCAGCTGTAATAGAAGGAAAATGAAAGAAGTCTTTCATTCGGCGTTATAATTGTGCCGTGGAGCCCTTTCTATATGCCTCCGACTCATATAGAAGATAAGTCCACCTCAAATTGGGAAGTTGTTGTGGATTGCGGGTCAAAGTTGTTTTCTCTTACTATATGGTGCGCACGCATGCACACACGCACACACGCGTACACCCCCAGCACACACACACACACACTCCAAACAGGGCTTTTTACTTCATGTGCAGTGTATTCATTTAGGGCTAAATTGACTGGCTCCTGTATGGCACAAATGGCTTTATTGAAGGCCAATTTAACAGAGCAAAACGTCAGTAATAAGACCTATGTGTGTGTGTGTGTGTGAGTGTGTGTGTGTGTGTGTGTGTGTGTGTGTGTGTGTGTGTGTGTGTGTGTGTGTGTGTGTGTGTGTGTGTGTGTGTGTGTGTGTGTGTGTGTGTGCGTGTGTGTGTGAGAGAGAGAGAGAGACAGAGAGAGAGAGCGCGTCCAATGCTAAAACTTAGGGCCTGTGAAATACACACTATTCAGACTCTCTGACAGTGATCTAAATCATTGTATATGGCTGGGAAAATACGCCACATCTCTCATCTGCTCGCCAATCTGTTTCCCTTCACTTTATGTGACTTTTATGAAAATCTCTTGAGCAGAAATGATCTAGAAGAGCAATAATGTCCAGTACTAATTTAATACCTTATTACCATAAGCCTGGTGCAATGCATGCATAATAAATTGTTGTATCTTACCCGACTCAGGCATATGGCTGGGCTGGAACAGGATCCTGTCCTCAAACTGTGCCGGCGAATTTGCATGATATGATGTGAGTGCTGAATGGATTGGGGGATTATGGGAAACACAGCCTTGCTTCCCTGCCCATTGTGCTGAAGAGGAGTATCGCATTCCTACAGATGGAAGGGAATTTGGAAACAGCTAAAGAGAATTTTTTTTTTTTTTTTTTTTTTAATGTGCACGGTTTTGGAGGGTGGAAAGAGAAAAAAAAAGACAGAGAGAGACATCAAAGAAAGAACATGCATTTTCATTTATTTATTTATTTATTTTGCACTAAAATGAATATCTATAGGTTTCAGTTTTTCTGTGTTTTCCATTTGCTTTAGAAAAATAAATACATTTTAATGCAGCTAAACACTCAAAGTGAGAAAGTGGAGCCAGTGCGGTTAGTTACAGTGAGTGTCATTTTAGGACAGCGAGAAGAATTTCTTTCAACACAACAGAATTATTGTGACCTCTCTATTTGCTGTATGTTTGTTTCGTTCAGGTTTTGACCACAAATGTAGGACAAACAGAAAAGTGAAGTGGGGTGAAAAGCGAAGCTTCAGCACCGTCTAGAAACTGAGCTCTATCACCATTCATTCTCACACGACTTTCTATCATTCTACTATACAGTATTTAAGAAAGATCATGTTTACAAAAAAAGACAGTGGGTGGTTAAGAATTTATCTTGTTCATAAAATGTGCTGTAAGTTGAAACATTTCCTTTTTGGTACGCATACAGATATTTTTTTCTTTTCTTTTCTCTTTCTTTATGTACCACTGACTCAACGTGATCTTCAAATGCACTGTATACAGAGTGATCAGCGTCTGTGTGCACTTTATGTCAACCTGCATCACTTAATGTACATGCCTTTCGATTTGAACGACACAAGTGACAGATTTGTCAGCTGGGGGCGAATGTGCGAATGAACGCCTTGCCTTGCCTTTTGATGACCGCAGTAGCCCACTCAGGTTGACAACTCAGAACCTGTGGTCACCTCGGGAGTGAAGATGGTCGTTTTTTTTCTTCTTCTTATGGCATTTTCTGTCTTCAACAGTCTGGTGGCTAATGGAGAACTGGTGACGACTGTACTGAAGGCATGTGTGGTGAGGTGAGCTCCAACCTCTTACAGTAAGTGTGTGCCCATTTTCTCACTTACTAGGTCAGAGTCTGGAGGTGGGAAAAAAACGCAAAGGTTAGCATTTATAAGCCAAACCGCAGAAGAAGAGAGAAAAAGCATGAGAGAAAAATAAAAAATATCCATGTTTGGGCTTTCTTTTAAAAAATTGGACTGAAAGTACATGTTTTGTGTATGTAGATTTTCCCCGGTCCCCCACAAAATTCATTTATATGCCCAATATGAAAATAACATCTTGCTAACTGCTTTTTACAGTTCTCATTCTCGATCTCCATCTCTAACGCTAATGCACACCCACTCACTCACTCACACACACACACACACACACACACACACACACACACACACACACACACACACACACACACACACACACACACACACACACACACACACATACACACACGCACACACACACACACACACAAACACACACACACACACACACACACACACACACACACACACACACACACACACACACTCAGGCATGCACGCACAGAAATAAATGAAAGAGAAAGAACGAGAGGGAGAATAGTTGCTTACCTCGGCTACCGCGTCAGCATAGTTGCTCACATTTGGGATTTCAACAGGTTCCACATATTCAGCTTATCACTAGCGCAGAGATAATAGAGAGAGAGAGAGAGAGAGAGAGAGAGAGAGAGAGAGAGAGAGAGAGAGAGAGAGAGAGAGAGAGAGAGAGAGAGAGAGAAAGAGAGGTGGTCTGAACCAAACTTGACACATGGGAGCCCATATCATTTCTAGTAAAGGTCAAAGACAATTTGAGAGACCATCTTAGTTTCAGGCTTATCCTGTTCCTTGGTCAGTTGTGAAATCATACAGCTCACAACATTGATAGTTGTCGTAACAATCCAGTTGAGTCATTTTTCTTACCAGGGGGCGGGTAGTCCAAATGAGACAGACCAAAAAATGACACAAATAAAAACTGTCAACTCAGAGAATCTCAGTTAAGATACCACAGAACACCATTCACTATGTTTCATGACAAGACTTCACAATTCATCGAAGAGGGGATGTCTGCGCTTCAGCCTTGGTGGTGTTCAAAGTGGAGGACAGCAGTATCAAGACAAACTGGGATACTTCACAAGGACCTTTTTGACTCTGAGGAAGGTGCAGATGCGCCAAAACGTCAGTCACTTTGTACACCGAAATAATTTTTACAAAAAAACATCAAAAAAAGTTGCTGAGCGCTCCAGTCATCCCTGGGTCTAGTCATTGTGAAGTAGTCTAGTTTTTCTTGACTTCACAATACATACTGACTAGTGTGAAGGCCGAAACCCTGTCAGATGTTTGCAAGTAGCCTGATAGCCTCGTTAAATAGTAGCTAACTACGACTCCTTCGTGAGAAGACAGAAAGGGAGATACCAGTGGAAAATTGGCCTGGAAATTCCCATGAAGCCTTTGTGTGTTCGTTATGATATGCTGGTGGTCGACCTGGAAACTATGGCCGGAATTAGCTTTTTTTTTTCTTTTTTACATGATGTCAGACACCTTGGATTCAATGCATTTGAAGCACAGGCAAAAACTTACACATAACTGAATTGTATGGAAAACAGTGGCTATTGCTCCTGCTTTATTTGAAAGCAGAACGTCACGGTGAAGAAGGCACATAAGGTAATCCTTGCACCTAAGGTGATCTAAGGTGAGAAATTCTTGCACCTAATTGTAGAATAGAGTAGAATAGAACACAATAGAATATACAAGTACAATGAGATTTAAAGGAGATATATTCATTTTCTTGTGAGGGCGAGGGGTGTTATCTAAACTACTTAAAATACCATCTAAAGCTTGGTGGAAAGCTGGTTCTGCATTTTGGTGCCAACCTGATGGATCTGTAAATTAACCACAAGCTTTTGTTTCTCTAATATTATATGTTGCTATCCCTCCCCCTTCTGTGCTTGGGTTCCCAAACTCAAGCAAAGATTTCAGTGAGGGTTTCCATGTTGTTTTACAGATCGGAATGATTGTACAAAGCAGCTTAGGATTTCCCAGGTAGCTCTTTATAGTTTAAACAGATAATTTTTAAAGAAACACATTGTTTGTCTTTGGTTGGCTGTGGGCTGGGCCGTAACCAGACATTTTCAAATACAGAGGTCAAATACTGCATGCTGTACTGCATACTGTACATTCAGAATGCTTCAAACACTTCAGTCAAACTCTTCAGTTTGTTTTCATTAATCACTGCCTTGAGGATAAATGGGGGTGGTGTATATAGACTGAATTTATCATTGTTGATCATATATCGGTTTTCATCAAATAGTAGATACATTTTACATAACTGAAAAAAAATACAGAGGACACGACCTCTGTGTCGTCAATTGTAGTTACGGCCATGGCTGTGGGCTGTGGCTAGGCATAATGACTGACATTCACAGTGCCCAATAAGAGGACATGGAAATGGTCAACCACACATCCCCCTATACGGGAAAATGAACAGATGGGTCCCAGACTAAATCTCACTAATTATTTGGGCAGGCAATACCCAGGCTGGTGGAAAATACTAGTGAAAAAGAAGCAGAACACAAAAGATCAATTGCTTTGACAAAACAAATGAGAACAGAATGAATGTCTTCAGAAGTCAGACTGAAGTGCGCAGGTCTGAATGCAAAAAAGATTTTGTTTGGTTTTCATGCGAACATGACAACAAACACGACAATTAAGCAACACATTTGCCCTTTACCTATTCAATCCATCTCCACATCACGGTGTGTCACACTTTATTTAATTGTCTACTTCAAGTCCAATCAGAGACCGGCTGCTTTTCTAAAATTAGATAGTGATGACTCATACCTCGCACTATCCACTAAAGGTTAGCTGATTCTAAAGAGCTGTAATTGAAGTGGAAAGCCTAT
>NC_085870.1:20290558-20350558 GCF_034702125.1 Engraulis encrasicolus
GACAAAGTGCAGACGCAGCACAGCACAGCACAGCACAGCATAGCACAGCACAGCACAGCACAGCACAGCACAGCACAGCACAGCATAGCACAGCACAGCACAGCAATAGCCCAGATAGCATAGACATAGCATAGGCATCTCCATCAAAGGTGTTAGCTACATGTGACTCATCTTAACAGAATCAATTATCCACAGTGCCCCCCCTCACCACCCACCTACCCACCACACTGAACACCACATGTTGTATTAAGGAATCATTTTAGCATTAAAATTTATGGCACCTTAGTCGCCTGCTGAATAATGAAACTGGGTGATGAAACGGCTCAACGTTTTTGCCAAAGAAGCGCTTAAGAGCATATTACTAATTCACAGCAGCACAGGAGTACATAACTGGACAGAGTAACCTACAATGGAAGTTGTTTACGCAGTAATCCAATTAAACATTATTGATATTTGAAACCCGGTACAGGCCTTTGAATATTTAATTTGTCCTAACGAAGGCAGCGTGATCAATCCAAGAGTATTCTTTAAATTTGGGTCCCCCAACACCACCACCATCACAGGTGTTATTTATCCGTGGAGCCCAATAGCCTCCTTAACAGTGCAACCCCTTTTAATGACGATAATAGTAGGTGAACGATGCAGATGTGCATGCTTCCATAAATTATAGATGATTAAAATGGCTTTTAAAAGCTTTGTTGAGGGATTAAAACACACAGTGCAGGGGAATAATAAGCCACTGTGGCATAGTTTCATTGATATTTAAAGTGGAAGCTTTAAATGTGGCCCTTGTTGAGTGCACAATCACATCTATGATAAATATTGCATGCGTAATATGTTGTTGCGGAAACCCCTGGTCGACACCGTATGCACGGGGGAAAACAAAAGGCTTCCTGCCCTATTGTCAAGGTCAAGCATATGCATCTTCAGACCTACATTTTACCGCTGCATGCTTTAGCCACTATTTTTATGCACATTTATTTATTTCATTGTATTGTATTGTATTGTATTTCTTTATTTGGGAGTTATTTTAATGTTTTATTTATGATATCTCATCTCTCATCTGCAGATGTTCAGACCTGTCCTCCTAGTTATAATTCACAGAGCACATGTACAGTAGTGTTGCAATGATGTGAGTCTTCACTCTTCACCATGCAAAAGTAAGAGAGGAGCATCCATAGACACAGTAGGCACTGCTGCCTGCCCTGGCTCCTCTTTGATCACAAGGTGAGCACTAGGGGTGCAATGGTAGCATGTCACAGTCGTGCATTTGTTTTCGTTTCGCTCTGGCTGTGAACGAGTGTATCAATGTTTTATTAATCCGCCCCGCAGCCTCTACCCTCTCATTCTCACCCAACAAACACTACTCAATCTACTTAGCGCCACCAAAAAAAAAAAAATGCTCGACAACAGCTCAGTGCCAAACAGAGGCAGGTACAGACACACATTAGGCACAGGCACCACACTGCTGCTACTCATTTGAAAAAGACGCGGCAGTGTAACGGGTGAAAGAGGAAGACTATCTCCATAGATGTATAATAATTACAGTGAGAGATTCGGAGCTTCAGATCACTCTTCTGTCGACCGGCACACGGGATGGAGAACCTCTGTACTCCGAGACGCAGCTGGCAGGGCCGGCACTAGGCATAGGCAAACAAGGCCGATGTGCAGGGCACCATGTGTCTTAGGGGCGCCGGTAATGCCTGAAAGTCCTAAATAATGAGAACGTCAAGTGAAATAAAACATTTCACTTTTGACAAAGATTATTCATGTGCATATGTAGGGTACTAGATGAGCTGTGCTTGATTAGTACCGGCACAATGCTGTGTTTACAGATGCACAATAAGAAAATGGGGTGCTCGCCTAGTGTACCAAATTGACTACCTAGAACCGGCCCTGGCAGTAGAGTAGGGGGCTGATTTAGGTGACAGTTCTTTAGCCCTCCACGTGCCTGACAGCCATTAGGAGACACCCAAGGGCACAAGGAGCCTGAGACGGATCCCTTCCGCATCCGCAGAGGTGCTGGTGTTGAGCGAGCAGCTACAAATCAAAGGCTGGATGAGGACAGGGGCCCGGTGACGCACAACACTGAATCATGACAATCAGCGCTAGGGATCAGCTCATAGGGACAGGACAGGCAGGCTTCTCCACACTGGAATGAATGAATGTCTGGAGAAAAAAAAAGAGTCTGCTTGCTTGAGGCAGCAAAGGATGATTTTCTTCTGATGGTCTCAGTCTTCTAAATGAATTATCAGTGCCAACTCAACAACAGCAAATTCAAATGTGAAATTACTATATACTGTATATTTATGCATGAAACATACAAAATATGCTTATTTTGTTTAAGCCGAACCACATATCTAGCAGGAGCCAGGGTATATTTAATTTATGAAACCACTTTTCTGACGCCATGTCTCTCATAAATGCACCATCTTCACAATTTTGATTTGAGTTTAGCAAGAGCAAGAAAACCATCCCTGATGATCAGCTTGATGATCTTTGCACCTTTGGCAACAGAAAAAGCTACATCAGAAAATGCTGCATCTGAAGCCAAACATGTTTTTGTTCACTAATCACTAACCCTGTCAGTTAAAACTCAATAACAATCCTGAATGCCAGCATTCTAGGCAACTGAAGAATATTTGTATCAGAACAGTGTTAGTTCTGTAAGAAATAACAAAAAAAATGTAAATGATGACCTCTAAAATAAAATCTCACTTTGTAAGATCTTCAACATATATTTATTTGTTTGTTTGTTTATTTATTTATTTATATATTTATTTCTCATGTTTTTCACTTGTATAATGGTTTCTGTTATTGTGATGTAAAGAAAAAAAATCCCAATCAGTCATTTCTCATTACAATCCCCTGTGCATGAGGTTTTGCACCGCCCAGGGATTACTGATGTGAATACTATCTTCTTCCCCAGATGGCTCTGGTCCTGCTCTTGCCATTTTAACCATGTAGGAAAGCTGCCATCTACTGGCTGTATGATTTATTGCAGTGGATGGGGGCCGCGGCTGCTACGTCAATGTGCATAATACTGTATATTGGTGTGAGAAATGGTAAAAATTTCACTGGTACACTGAGATACGCAAGACCTCTGTGCAAGTGCAGATTCATAAGGATGGTTAAGTATCCAATATGTAGAATTAAGACAAGTGTAAACTAGGCCAGGGGCCTAATTGTGTTCAGTTCTAAATAACATATTAATCACATATGAAAGAATATCAGTATGCATTCTGTACACCAGATAGCTCAATGACAGTATTGTTCCAAAATGAAGCATACTGTTGGGTTAACATGAGAAGCTTTGGGGCTATCCAAATGATCTAATAACATATCCTGCTTGAAAACAAACAAAAAGATCATACCCTACAGGTTTTTGCTGTACAATAAAGGGTTTTGTTTTTGATATTATGATTGGTAGCATGTGCTTAAAGTAGAAAAAACACAGATTTTGTGTTTGTATGTAACATGATCAGAATTCATTGCTGAAATGGAGTTTGCTAAAGGGGCATACGGGCTATACAAAAACAATGTCCATAATATAAAATGCACAAGTAAATATTGTATTGTTAAAATCTTGCCTTGACAGTGCAGTACCCATCATTCTATAAAGGCAATTTATTTCCTTGGCAGCAGGACCTACTTGCATCATCTTGAAAGAGCAGAGCAGAGCTGCAGTATTAAGGTGGCCGGGTTATTAGTGGACTTGACAATGCAGATGCAAATGGTCATGCACTTTACACTGAATGTGCAAATACTCACCCTCTCAATTATTCAACGGAGCTGCCACTGCCAGCCTGTCTTGGGCTGCTGCTGCTGTGTGGTGGGTAAAGTGCACTGCCCAGCCCAGCGTACTATGATGATGCAGAAATGCCTCTGACAATGTGCAGAGAGAGAGATAGAGAGAGAGAGCGAGCGAGAGAGAGAGAGAGAGAGAGAGAGAGAGAGAGAGAGAGAGAGAGAGAGAGAGAGAGAGAGAGAGAGCACTTAGGATGATTTTGTCCACTATTTACATCTATGATGGACTTTAAAAAAAACATTAACCCACATTATTAACACACAGAGGTAAGTCAAATAAATTAGAGACAGTGAATAAGTGAATGAAACTGGAGACTTTAAATAAATAATAGTAACCTACTCATTGCAAAGCAGATTATAGTCTATAGGAGTATGGGTAAACCACATATGGCAATGCAAAAGCTTAGCAGAGTTTTGACAAACACATTTGGAATGAAGAAAACAGAGCATTTACAGTGTATGCATCATATTGGACAGCAACACACTCTGTGGCCAGCCGATGGCGCTATTTACCACATTTTAAAAATATATTGATGCCAGTGAAGAAAACACACAGTAGCCTACTGTAATGAATGCCTGGATTATGTCCATTACATTGCATTGCTGCAAGGTCGCCACTTTAATGACACAAAAGTTTGCAAGAGTAAATCACCTATTTAGCCCTCAACTCTGACTGCCGTTCATTCTGCCCTTAACATCTGCCCTTAACATTCCAGTTTTGGGCTCATCTGCAAGGACTTTAATCAAACATGGCATGGTGATTAGTCAGAGGAGAGAACCACCGAACTGATTTTGCATGAGTCTTGCGTAGGTGACTTAAAAAGTAGTAGAAGAGTAGAAAAGGCAGCGGAATCATGTCAGTTGGGCTGCTCTTCTATACTCCTTCAAAGCGGATTCCAAATAAGTTGGGACACTTGGTATTTTGTGAATAAAATCAAAATGATTTCATTTTCAAAATATTAAATCTGCTAATAATAAAGAGCATTGTGCAAAGACAATATATCAGTTGTTAAAGCCGAGCAGAATTATTGTTTTGAGGAAAATATGTGCTCATTTAAAATTTCACCCTCTCAACAAATCCCCAAAAAGTTGGGACAGGGCCAATAAAATGCATTTAACGTTTGATAAAGACTAAAGACAAGAAAAACGAGGAGACGTAACAGTTAATTGCTTTGACTTATAATTTGTTTTTTTAAAAACAGTTGTTTTTCTGTGCAATACGTTACTTTAGCAGCTCAACTGGTAGGTGTGTGCTTCATTTTGTTTCCATTTTTGTTATGCTTAAAATATGGCTTATCCTAACGGCAAACTGGCCATTTTATCACCTGTTCATTCTTATAATGGAACGACACTGTTGGAACATAGAGAATGCAATTTTCCATCATTAGGGCAATACCGGCGGTATCTAAAGGCTTTTCTCCAAAATATAGTGCCTTGGTAGCTGTGTATGGTGTATAAAATCTGTATTTCAGGGATTCTTGAGAGATGGGACAAAACGTGTTTTGAAAACCTGATTTTGAAAATGCAGAATATGTTGTTGATGGTTATATATTCATGTAGATAAAGATGTGTAGTTTTCAGGCATGTAAAAATACAGGCTCCAGGTAAAAAGGCATTTTTAACAAATGAACATGTTTACCTTCACACCTAGATTTTCGTCAACTCCGTCAGACACAAGAAAAGTGCATAATTAAATTATTATAATAGTCCAACAAGAATCTTTAGCTCTGATTTGAATTGTAATGATACTTAGTTACCTTGATGTACAATAATGTGTAATATATATATTACAATTTTTAATTTAAGACTGTTATTAACACACAGAGTTCGAAAAATTGGCATTTTCAGACTTAATCTTTTATTTTGCAACCATGAGGAAAACACCTTAAGTGCTTAAAATACCAGGTGGTATAGATCTAATGACCCTTTATTGCCTAAACATAAAAAAATGATTAAAGAATTAGCTATTCTCCAAAAATATTACAAAAACACCTGAAATTGCTGAGGAAAATCTTACGGAGTTGACAGAAAAACTGACGGAGTTGACATACTGGACTGATTTTTGGAGCCTATATAGTGCAAATGTTTTTTCACAGTTTATTTTGTAGTTTTGTTATATTCTTAAGTTTCCCTTTTTAAAAAGTTTATTTGTTTTGAATTAAACTTAAGTTTTATTTTTTTTGTCCATATATCGAAAAATGATGTAGCTATATGCATTGTATGCACATTAATATACATATAATATCCTAAAATAACTTTTCCTCCTGTTTCTACATTTGAAAATAATATCCTATTAGGGACTGTACGTTATTTACCGGGGGGGAGGGCTGGTGCGCTGGAAGTCCGGTCAAAAAAAAAAATCATGGCCCCCCCCCTCCACCTCAATTTTTTCCCCATGGCCCTCCCCCCACTTCAATTTTGTTTTCCCATGGCCCTCCCCCTACAGGTAAAAAAAATAATATGTAAAATTGGTAGATGAACAACCATCATGAGAACAGTCAGAGTAGCCTACATCAAGGGCGGTTGTCTGCACTATTATGTGCTATCGATATCAGTGGATACCTATGAGAAGCCGCTAGAATCTACCTCTGCGGCTGCATGGGATGCCTTTTAACTCCACTGTCACCAAGACAAATTGCCTTCACTATTGTTTTTACGTGTTAAGTAATAATAATGATAATAATAAAAACTTCCATTTCAATAGGCCTACCAATGTCCGAGTTGTTACTACTGTAAACTACAAAGTGGAGAGAGTTTCCCCACCGCAGCTTCAATATTTCCCTGCTCGACAAGCAGCGCCTTTCACAAAGTACGTTTTACATGTTCAGCACAGTAGCGAAGCCAGGGACGCAGGAACTGGTTTTGACCAGGGGGTGCTGTGAAAAAAAAATCTGTTTTTTAGATGCAATTTCCTGCGTTCTAATCAATTTTAGGGTGAGGAATGGCGAATCACATCTGAATAACTTCCTCATGTTTTATGTAGCCTAAACAAGGATGGGTAGATTTACCTTTTTGTTAAACATCTCACTTTGACATTATTAATTTAAGTTCTTCTTGCGGAAGAGAAACGCGCACCTGATGTGGAGGTGAGGGCGTGTTCAAGAGCAAATCGCGCTGCCTTGACAGTTTGTCTCAGCATGGGCAGTGTGCAATGTGTGAAATTAGAAGAAATGCTTTGACTAGGCTATGCGATGCACTCGTGAGAGGTGACCGGGCTTTCAAATAATTTAGATTTTCTTGCAATTGCGACTGTGGATCTCAAGGTGCATCTCGATCAGGACCCCTGTCTACTTAGTCTAGTCACCAGAGGGGGGTCACGCGCACCCCCTGTACTTGTTGTCGAAACCTATTTTTTTAGACTCCTCCATATGTCTAATTTACAATAAGAGATGTTAGCATTGCTGCAAATTGTCCCATGGGTGTTTTTCAGGGCTCATCTTGGAAACTGTGCAATAGCGATTTATACAATTCTGACATTTGACTATTCACATAACTTTTGAACCAGACATGGTACAAAGACAAATGAGACCACTTTTCCATATAATTCCAGCATGGGGAATTGATTGGAAGGGTCAATAGGTTCATAAAAACATGTTTAGAGAGAAGGAGAAAAATGACTAAAATGTATCAAATATTCTAGAAATTCTGACAGGAACTAGTGTGTAGATTTTCAAAAATGGTGTAAAGATGACATTCATTGCAAGTATTTATGACTAGAAACATTCTTTGACTCGAGGTGACTACCATACATGCTATCATTAACATTAAAACATCCCTGCCACCTTTTAAGGCTATGCTTAGTCATGGTTGATGTGAAAACCATAATATTAGCAATCGGATGCATTGATGACTTGACCCTTCTAAAGCATCCAAAAACAGATTTTTCAGTGGTTTACAATAGTATCAGAAGTACTTAGAACATAATAAATGTTTACCCAGTTTTTGGTGACAAGAAAGGCCTCAATTTCAAGATGGCCGCCACCAGGCCCACAAAATGAGCATTTTCTGAAAATGACCATACAATGACCAGGAATAGTGTTGTTTGATATGTATTGTGATAATATGATATTCTTAATACCATGCTTACTTGATGGGTAAGTAATTATGAATACATTTTGATATTGAGGAAGTCCATTAGCTACATAAAATAATCTTATTGAATTTAATTCTAAGATCGAAATTGGTGAAAAATACTGCCATGTGTAGGCTCAGAATCTTGTGTAGCCAATACAGATAATAATATCAATATAGGTGTTTTACCCCATGTTTCTGACTTGATCGGTTCATGTTCATGATGACTTGACCCTTCCAATTTGTATAAAACAAAACGACATCAAAATTATATATTCAACATCTGCACCGTGTGCTGTTCATAAAAGATGTTGCAGGTAGCATAACATTCTCCATGTTCTCTCCAGACTTAGTCATGTCTGTCACATGTCTTCAGTGTGAACCTGCTCTCATCTATGAAGAGCACAGGGAACCAATAGTGAATGTGCCAGTCTTTATGTTATCTGGTATGCAAATCGCTCCCTACAGTGCTGCTTTGTAGGAATAGGCCCCACTTGTGGACACCAGACCCTCATACCCTCCTAATGAAATCATCCTCATCATCCTGAACCTCTCTGGAGTTTTTGAGACAGTTTCTAACACCATCCTCTTGGAATGGCTCTCTGAGTTCACTGGATTAAGGACACCCTGGATTGATGCTCATCTTGGATTTATCACTATCAATTCAGTCCCACATCAAAATAGTCACCAAATATGCTTTTTACCATCTCAGAAACATCTCCAGACTCACTCTCAAACTCTAACACACACACACACACACACACACACACACACACACACACACACACACACACACACACACACACACACACTGCAAAGCAACCTTGGGTGTTTTGAAAGTCACTAAATAAATACTGTAGAATTGTTATTGCTCCTGAGCATTTGAGCATTTGACATTAGTGGCCTAAAAAGCTGATTCTTGCAGGGCTCCGGCAATCCCACTGCTGGGTTGTAAGCCGTCCTATGGCCTCCTCCATGTCCCTTAGTGTACTGACATGTCTCCTGACATATCTTGCATGTTCTGGACATTGTGCTGAAGGACACACCCAACTGTCTTGCCACAGCACACATATATGATTGGATATGTAGCACTAGCTGAGCAAATGTTCATGATGGGTGGTGAAGCACTTACCCATTCCAGTTTACACAGGAAGCAATGGCATTAATGGGCTTCATCAGTGACAAAGGGTTGGTGTCCCAGTAGAGAACCTCGCTCATGCACCTCTCCAGGGATTTTCTGTAGTTCACTCTCTCTCTATACCAGTAACAAACCCCGTGATGGGTGAAGAGTGTGAAGGGTGTTGGGCGTGCCCTGGGTATTGGGTTGTTGTGCCTGTACCACATTTACAATGTCAATCTCCTTCCTGAGTCTCATCACCTCATGGCGAGGATATCCACCAGAGCTGTGTCATCTGCAAACTTCCAAAGAGGATTGGTGCTAAAGGTTGTTTTGCACTGATGAGTGAGCACACAACCTTAGGCCCTGTGCTGAGAGTCATGATGAATGAGGTGGAATTTGGTGCTTGCCTAAAGAAGTCTTGAAGCAAGTTGCTGTTGATACCCAGATTGTACAGTCTGTAGATGAGGTACTGGTGCTGAATGCTGAATTGCCATCCATGACCAGCATCCTCATATGTCAAGAGCATTCTCTCATATTAGTTTTTTTTGTACAGATGGATTAGAGCTGGAAGGACGGGAGAGATCACCTCCTCTGTGGGATATTTGGCTGAGCATACAATGTGAACGAGAAGAGACTATATGGATGGCTTTGTTTTTAGATGTGCAACATTACTAGCCCTTCAAAGCATTTCATGATGCATGCGTCAGGATAGGAATGATTTCTTTGGCACAACTTTGATGGTGGTCGCTTTAAAACATGATGGGATCATGGCTTGTTGGTAAAGAGAGTGTTTAGCAACTCTGCTCTGTCTTTGAGCACACAACATTGGCCATTGTCTGGACCAGTTGGTTTTCATGGGTTGATTATGGCAGACACAGAGTCTGACACAAACAGAGTCTGACACAGACACAGTGTTTCTCACTGATGCCTGGAGAGAATGGTGGTCAAATCCAAAGCTTTCATTTTAATATTAAATCAGAGTGCATCCTAGGGGGTATACTAATTAGCTGGTTTAGTAGGTTAGAGGTATATCATCTGGAGCCTGGACCTCTAATGTTCTTTACTAAAGGATAACAATAGGCATATCTATTAGCAGGTTTACCACTCATTGTTGGTTAACAGAGTCTGGTTTATCATTTAACCATGTTCTCAGTATACCCCCTGGCTTAATGTTACTATAGATACTCAGAGTTCGGAGTATTTGTTGTGTCTTTTATTATGCTTGTGATGGAGTGACCATCACTAGGGTTTTGGGTGTGTTCTGACTAACATGCCAACAAGCCTGGCTCTTTGGTGTAGCGGTCAGAGCCTCAGTTTACTACCCCGGACGGTCTGGGTTCGAGTCCCCGGCTGGGCAACTCTACTCCTCTTCGCTAAAAATGGTGTCAGAAGTGGGATGGCTACCATGAGGCCATTGGAAGCATACCCATTATTTGTGAGCTGTAATTGCAGGTGAGGGACCCCCAGGTTTGGTGACCCCGGTGTGAGGGACCCCAGTGATGGGTGAAGCATTGATGATGGGGCACACTGGATGGGAGAAGCATGATGGGCAGTTGCGTGAGGGACACCATGAGTGTGTGAAGCGCACGGGTGCGCTTCCAGAAGGGGAAGGCAGTGTGATGGAGTGACCATCACTAGGGTTGTGGGTGTGTTCTGACTGACATGCCAACGAGCCTGGCTCTTTGGTGCAGTGGTCAGAGCCCTGGTTTACTAACCCAGAAGGTCTGGGTTCGAATCCCGGCTGGGCAACTCTACTCCCCTTCGCTACAATGTTATTGCTACAGGTGTTTGGGCATGTTGTGTTACCATGGAAATTGGGGTGGCTTCTTCTGGTAAATTACAGCAATGTGCAGGAGCTGGCTGGTGTGTTGCATGTTTTAAAGCAATAAAGGGTGAATTTGTTTGCGAGAAATGATATGCATTGTGCTGCCAACATCACTTCAAGGAGTTAGGAAATACCAAATGAAAGTATTCTGATTCTAAATCTTCAGAATTGCTGGAAAGTGGTAATTTTACATTGTTGTTAGCAGTATACAATAATGCAATTACTCAGAACATGAACTGATCAAGTCAGAAACATGGGGTAAAACACCTATATTGGTATTATTATCTGTATTGGCTACACAAGATTCTGAGCCTACACATGGCAGTATTTTTCACCAATTTCGATCTTAGAATTAAATTCAATAAGATTATTTTATGTAGCTAATGGACTTCCTCAATATCAAAATGTATTCATAATTACTTACCCATCAAGTAAGCATGGTATTAAGAATATTATATCACAATACATATCAAACATCACTATTCCTGGTCATTGTATGGTAATTTTCAGAAAATGCTCATTTTGTGGGCCTGGTGGCGGCCATCTTGAAATTGAGGCCTTTCTTGTCACCAAAAACTGGGTAAACATTTATTATGTTCTAAGTACTTCTGATACTATTGTAAACCACTGAAAATCTGTTTTTGGATGCTTTGGAAGGGTCAAGTCATCAATGCATCCGATTGCTAATATTATGGTTTTCGCATCAACCATGACTAAGCATAGCCTTAAAAGGTGGCAGGGATGTTTTAATGTTAATGATAGCATGTATGGTAGTCACCTCGAGTCAAAGAATGTTTCTAGTCATAAATACTTGCAATGAATGTCATCTTTACACCATTTTTGAAAATCTACACACTAGTTCCTGTCAGAATTTCTAGAATATTTGATACATTTTAGTCATTTTTCTCCTAGAAAGTAGTCTAAACATGTTTTATGAACCTATTGACCCTTCCAATCAATTCCCCATGCTAGAATTATATGGAAAAGTGGTCTCATTTGTCTTTGTACCATGTCTGGTTCAAAAGTTATGTGAATAGTCAAATGTCAGAATTGTATAAATCGCTATTGCACAGTTTCCAAGATGAGCCCTGAAAAACACCCATGGGACAATTTGCAGCAATGCTAACATCTCTTATTGTAAATTAGACATATGGAGGAGTCTAAAAAAATAGGTTTCGACAACAAGTACAGGGGGTGCGCGTGACCCCCCTCTGGTGACTAGACTATGTCTCCCAGACCGCGCATAAAAGCACGCACGCACACACACACAGGCATAGCTCTACCTTCCCGAATGTGATTACACTTTGACGGCCAAAGAGTCCGGGATGTGATCGGAGCAAGAAGTAGGCTAAGCGCCAAAGCAGCTCGAGCCATTGCTGGCTATTGATACAGGGAGAGTGAGAAATCCACCTTTAGTTGCATTTAACGTAGGCCATATTTCAGACGCATTAATAGGTGGTGCTATGGTGGTCAAATCAGCAAAATGGAACAAATTGCCAAAACAGAACCAGTACAACCAGATATTCTTTAAGTATATTGTCATGAAAATGCCAGGCTGTCTTTTATTAAACTCAGGATAAAACACGGACATAACTTTATGCTCCTAGCATCTTCATGGATATAATAATAATTCCCAGAAGTCTTAGCTTCACGTAATGACGTCACGAATATCATGCGTATGACAGATTAACTATTTCATCGCATCACATCTCCCCCCTTAGTAAAGTAAATCATTACCATTAAATCAGTCACTTGTTTACAACTTAAATTCCCAGCATATTTACTTCAAAAATAAACCTGTAATAAAGCATAACATAAATGGCTGGTTATTACTTCAATTCCTGTTACTGTTTCTTTACTTCTTTCATTTAGGTACCATTAAACAAACTCATTAATAAACTGTTTAACTCATTAACTCCAGTAAGTTATCACAACCTGTTAAGAATCTGCAACATAAAACATTCAACATTGAAACCATATTGCATTTCTGTTACATTTCACTTTTTCCCTTTTTTTTGTTTTTTTGTTTCCTTACCACCTTCAGGTCTATTTAGGCACATAGTCCTTTAACCAGGCAGGAGGGTTAGTAACTCTCCCAGGTCTTTTGGGTGTGGTTGGCGGTAGGCTTTGGGACACAGTGGGACCGGGAGTGACAGGCCCCACCGCAGGAAGAGAAGGGGAGCCCGGGTCACTGGAACTGGGCTGGCTTTGGTCACTAGTCTCTGATGCAGTGACCTTTTCTGGTGACCCCGGCACTTCCTGGATGTGTCGGCGGTTCCGACGGGTGAATGTCCCTTGGTCTGTTTGGACGTAGTAGGACCTGGGCTCAGGTGCCTGCGCGATGACTTTTGCTGGAGTCTTCCAGCCTTTCTCGCCGTCCAACTTGAGGTTGACGCGTTGACCTGACTCCAGTACAGGTAAGGGACGAGCCGAGTGCCGTCTGTTGTAGAAGAAGCGGTAGGCACTTTTGGCTTGTTGGTCTTTGCTCCTCACAGCGTCGGTATCAACAGGACTCGGAGCCAGCTGTGCAGGGCAGGCAGGACTGGAACTGTTGTCCTGATCTGTCGTCCGATGGCGAGTTGAGCTGGACTCTGGCCTGTTGCGGTGATTGGTGTAGCCCTGTAGCTCATAAGGGCTAGGTGAGGGTCTGGCTGCCGCAGTATGCGCTTTGCTGTGGCAACGCTCCGCTCGGCAGCTCCATTGGCTTGTGGATAATGGGGACTAGACTTAGTGTGTGTGAAGTTGTACTGCTCACTGAATGCTTGGAACTCAGCTGAAGTGAACTGGGTAGCGTTATCTGAAACCAGCTCCAAGGGTATACCCCACCTCACAAACATGCTTTTCAGGCGAGCTATCACTTGCTGACTGGTAGTGGTAGTCAGCTGTGCTATTTCAATGTCCCGCGAGTAATAGTCCACAACAATGAGGTACTGCTTACCATCTTGTTCACAGAGGTCAGCGGCAATCCTTTGCCACGGACCACTGGGCAGGGGCGTGGTTATCAGTGGCTCCCGCCTCTGCGTAGGCTTGTTCTTAAGGCAGAATTCACATGTACTCACTATTTTGGTGATGGCGTGGCCTATCCCTGGCCACCACACCGACATGCTGGCCCTTCTGCGACACTTGGTAAGCCCCTGATGGCCTTTGTGTAGCTGGGACAGTACATCTGCTCGCAGAGAGCGAGGAATGACAATCCTGTCATTATACAGGAGAAGTCCTTCTGCTACTGACAAGTGTGCCCTAGCAGCATGGAACTCGTGTAGTGTGTGTGGAATGCGTGATAACTGACCTGGCCAGCCGGCCCTGGTGTAGCGGATGACAGTCTGTAGATCAGTGTCCTGGTCAGTGGCTGACCTAATCGCGTCCAGTCTGTCTCCTGTGATTGGTCTTGACTCGATCACGGCTTGTACGTAGGCTTTGACCTTTTCTTCCGTGTCCGACGTGTCTCTGTCTGGCAGAGGGTTGCGCGACAGCGTGTCTGCCACAACAAGTTGCTTCCCTGGGACATGCACTGCGTCGGCGTTGAACTTCATGAGACGCATCAGCAGCCGCTGACATCTCACAGGTGCTTTGTCGAGGTCATATGAGTTTATGAGAGGAACGAGCGGTTTGTGATCTGTCTGTAAACAGAATTTCTCCATTCCCTGCAGATACCTGGTGAACCGCTCACATGCCCATACGCTGGCGAGGCACTCTTTCTCGATTTGAGAATACCGTCGCTCAGTCTCCGTCAACGTTCTGGAACAGAAGGCCACTGGTCGTAGTCCATCCCCCTGCTCCTGTAGCAACGCAGCCCCCAGACCGTAGCTGCTGGCGTCAGCACTGACTACGGTAGGTCTGGATGCATCGTAGTACGCCAGTACTGGAGTGGAGGTCAGCATTTGCTTTACCTTCTTGAACGCCTCCTCCTGTGCCTCTCCCCACACCCAAGCGGTGTCCTTTTTCAGCAAGCTGTTGATGGGGTGCATGACAGATGAGAGGGCAGGGAGGAATTTTCCGAAGTAGTTGACCATCCCGATGGTCTGGCGTAGCTCTGTTGTGTTTGTGGGGCGCGGTAGCTCTGTTATTGCTCTGACTTTGCTCTCATCCGGCCTAATGCCGTCTATGCCTATCACATGGCCAAAGTACTGGATCTCAGATTTTCTAAACTGGCACTTACTGCGGTTGAGCTTCAGTCCAGACGCTCTGATCGTCTCCAGCACCTTTCGAAGATTCTTGTCGTGATCCTCTCTGTCCTTGCCGAAGATCAGGACGTCATCCATGACGACCACGGCGCCTTCATGGTCCCTCAGGAGGGCACTCATTTTCTGCTGGAAAATCTCCGGGGCCGAGGTTATGCCAAATGGCAGCCTCCGGAAACAGAACCGACCCACCGGCGTGATGAATGTCGTGAGCCTCCTGCTGTTGGCATCTAATGGTATTTGCCAAAATCAACTGGAAGCGTCGACAGTGGAGAACACTGTGGCGCCTGAGAGCGTTGGTGCGATGTCCTCTAGCGTAGGCAGGATGAATCGCTCTCGTTTCACAGCTTTGTTTAGTTTTTTCAAGTCCACACATATTCTGGGCTTTTTGTTCTTTTTGATGACTGGCACCATGGGGGCGCACCAGTCTGTGGCTTCGTGCACCTCCTCTATGATGCCCAAAGACTGCATGCGCCTCAGCTCCTCAACCACCTGAGGCATGATCGGGAAGGGAATGCGGCGGGGTGTGGCGAGGCTATAAGGAGTGGCATCGGGCTGGAGCTCAATTTTCACAGGCTCACACTTCAAAAGTCCAATATCTCCAAAAACGTCCTCATAGCTCTCAATTCCATCCACTCTGCGAATCAGCCCCATTTCAGAAGCTATTCTCCTACCCAGCAGGTTGGTGGTGAATGGGCCCCTCATCACATAAATCCAGAATTGGTGTTTCACACCACGTTTCTCAGTCTCTGCTAAGAATTTGCCTTTGCAATCCAGTTTCCCACCAGGACTAGTGAAAACAGCTTTTGTGTCCTTTAACACAGGGTGCTGGGGCAGGCTGAGGAATGTGTTCTCTGAAATCACTGTAATATCTGCGCCTGTGTCAATCCTAAATTGCACAGCTTTCCCTTTAATTTGCAGATCTACAAGCCACTTATCCTCGTCGACATCGTTGTCCTCAGTAATGGCTCCTAATAGCCAAGAGCTGCCCTCGTCACTGTCACTGTTAGCAGCTGCCACTGCGCGCACTGCTTTCGTTTTGCACATAGCTTCAAAATGTCCCTTTTTACTGCATTTGCGGCACTGTTTGCCGTTTGCTGGACATGCTCCAAACTCGTGCACTCTGCCACATCGCTGGCATGCATTTCCTTGTAGCCCACTTTTAGCATTACTTTGTTTTCTCTCTGCATTTTTTAATTGTTTTGGCTTGCGAGTAATTGCACTTACTTCACTCTCTGGTGATCGGGTGGTGCTTTGTGCCTTGATAAGCTCTGACTGTCGAGCCATGTTGATAGCTTTTTCTAAAGTCAAGTCCGGCTCCAGCTGCAGTTTTTGTGATACTTCCATGTCCACTAATCCAATGACGATGCGATCCCGTATCTGCTCGTCTTTCGTCGCACCGAAGTCGCAATACTCCGCCAGTTCATACAAGTGTCTCACGAACGCCTCCACGCTCTCACCATGCCTCTGTGAGCGTCTGTGAAAGCATGCCCGCTCGTGGATAACATTCCGTTTAGGGACAAAATGTTCGTCGAACTTTTTCATTGTTTCCCCATAGTAATCCTCAATCTCATCCGGAAATGTGAAAGTACTGAAAATGGGTTCAGCCTCCTTACCCATCGCGTAGAGTAGAGTGTTTACTTGAATTTCGCCGTCCTCTTTGTCGAGTTTCATAGCAATTCTATAGCGAGAGAAGCGTTGTCTCCATACCGGCCATGCGGACGGCTGGGTGAAGTCAAACGATTCCGGTGCGTGAAACTTTGCCATCTCGGTCGTCGTTTACTTCAGTCGAAACTGTCTCCTCGCGTCGATCACTGCAGTCACTGGGCCACTTCTGACACCATGTCATGAAAATGCCAGGCTGTATTTACCATTGAGGTCTTTTATTAAACTCAGGATAAAACACGGACATAACTTTATGCTCCTAGCATCTTCATGGATATAATAATAATTCCCAGAAGTCTTAGCTTCACGTAATGACGTCACGAATATCATGCGTATGACAGATTAACTATTTCATCGCATCACATATATAGAGATATGCCAACATAATAGGTTGCCATGGGCACCTAACATGACCAGGTTCCGGTCTGCCTAAAGGAGCGTGTCATAATACTTTATCATTGAATAGAACAGTCCTTGGGTCTGCCTAAAGGGGGATTTCCCCCCCTCCCCCTTGCAATAATAGAACCCGGAAACAATGGGCCAATGGAACCTCTCTCTCTCTACTCTCTCTGGTACAACATTCCAAAACATCCAACAATAGCACAGCCATTACACACCGCGGCAATTCAACTTTGACAACTGATGATAGACAAGCCAGGCACACCAGCTGTGCTCTCCTTCAGATTCACCCCATAGCCAACTCCGAGGCTAAGCTAGACTACTTCACCAGCAACAGGCAAGACCTAGCATACCAATACACGCTTCTACGAATCCAATCTCCACAGCAAGAAACAAAAGTCACTTCTTACCTGACACGATGCACAACTTTGGTGACATTCCCTTCTCCCGTCACGCTTTAAATGTAGGCTACACAATTCCTTGCTTAGTTGGTCCGTTTTTGTTCACCAAAGTGACGAGACTTCTCTTCACAACAAGTTAGCTCCTCCAATGGTTTCAAGACCGTATATGATGCATGGCCAACACATCGCCGGTAATACCACTGTTACT
This sequence comes from Engraulis encrasicolus, assembly GCF_034702125.1. Classification (NCBI taxonomy): domain Eukaryota; kingdom Metazoa; phylum Chordata; class Actinopteri; order Clupeiformes; family Engraulidae; genus Engraulis; species Engraulis encrasicolus. The sequence continues at coordinate 20,308,236 of NC_085870.1, forward strand.
ACCTTGACACCACAAGCTAAACAAAACAAAATCTTCCGCGTCACTGCACCGTTCTACCAAAGTACGTCTAGGCCTAGGTAGGCCTACTGTTCATTCCGGTCTGGTTGGGGTCTAAAAGTTTTTTTTAACACAGATGTAAAGCACACGGCGGTGCCAATAAATAAAATCATGACTTACCAGAAGCTGTGACCACCAGTTGACTACAACACCTCTCCAAAATTCCTCTGGAAATGCCCATCCAATTCGTTGTCAAAACTTCCCAAACTGTTTAGCCCATATAGTTCACCTCAGCTAGTTATTTGCTCACGGGCATTTTCTATGATGCTCAATGTTCCCGTAGCACTAGCAATAGGCCTACAGTGAAAGAGAGTCAGCGCGGGCAATAGTAGCTGCACCTGATAGTTTTTTGACTACAGATACAAGCTTCAGTGCTATAGTATGCACCGGGACCTTGCATCGCAAAGCGATGTGTTTCAGAGCATTTTTTATTATTATTTTAAAAAAGAAATAAAAATAAAATAAAATAAATTCGTTTTTTTTCCCCATGGCCCTCCCCCTAACTCCGATTTTTTTTCCCATGGCCCTCCCCTCCACCTATTTTTTTTTCATCATGGCCCTCCCCCCCCTACGCACCAGCCCTCCCCCCCCCGGTAAATTACGAACAGTCCCTTAGCATATTGAGCAGTTTTTGGTGAATTTGTCAACTCCATAAGATTTTGCTCGTCAACTCCCTAAGAAAATCTTATTGAGTTGACTCTTACGGAGTTGACAAATAACCCTACTTTTCATAATAACACATGATTTTCTAACAAAAATCATCTGGTACATCAGCAGTCACTTAAGGACTTGCCAACAAAGTTATTCTAAGCTTTTATTATACAAAATACTGAAATAACCCTTATTTTTATGCACTATGGTGTTGACACATTATGGTTGTGACATAGGTGGTCTTCCTAAACATGCATTGATAAAATCAAATATTAAATGTGACCTTAACAGAACAGTGTCTCCATGGCATGTATACCAAACAGGAAGTAGTACCAGGCTGCTTAGAGTGTGAACTGACCACAATAATGGTACATTTTTTTGTGTTTTAAAAAAATCTTACGGTGTTGACTAAAAGTCCGGACACATGTTCAATAGTTTAAAAAGTATATAAAAAGGTTTATAAAACATTGTACATACATGTAGTTTGATTAATTATCCAAAATACTTGATGACAGAAGCTATGATGTTTGTTATATTTCATTTTAACCAATTATTATGGTATTGTCAAATTCTAAATCTTGCTTTCGGACATGGGGTTTTGAAGGTACTGATGACACACCGCAACGTGTAAAATACAAAATAAAAACTATATAAATATGAAATCATATTTTAGTGTACACAATTTCTTCTTCTATCATCCCAGGTAATTTTGTTGCAATTTTTAATTACATTTTAAGCACAAACATGAGTTTTATCTCCCGGACATGTTTTGTCCCATCTCTCAAGAATCCCTGATTTATCATTCAGCATTCATTTTAACGTGCCTCATGAGAAAGAAGATCATAACCAAGTCACTACTGCACCCCCTTATCGTATGCGGTCTTTTAGACTGACCACTAAAGAAAGATTAAATAACTTATTAATCTTCAGTCTAACCTGGATGCTGCAAAAGTCCATGATTTAAAAAAAGGATGAAATATTTTCCTTTCTGTAATCAGAGGACAGTTTCACATGTATACTGGGTCCATCTAGCATGATCTTTGCCACATGCAACATGGTTAAATGTCTGTATCATGTGCAATAATCAAGCGTTGAGTTTATGGTCATTTTTTTCAACAACTGTCATTGTTGGAGTGTCATAGTGTGCTAGTGACAATGACAAGTATTTCATGATCTCTGTCTAAATAACTCATAAAATGATTTCACAGAACTCTACATTACGGAAATAGGCCATATATGCCAGCAATTTGGATAATTCAATCTTCTGTGTAATAGATCAGTAATTAGTCCCTGACATTCGCTAGAGTGACACAGCCTCTCTGTAGTCTTTTATTTGTGCATTCATGTTGGCAGTCAGTATATCCTTTTAAAAAATTCTTCCTCGTGTTATTTTGTAGAATTATCCAACTATTACAACATCTTTTGACCCTTTCTCAACGTTTTTGAGATTTGTTGCATGGGTCACAATATGAGTAACTGAAAAATGAGAAAATGCATTTCTTTATTATTACACCTTATTATTACACATATTATTACACAAACCTATGCAAGGTGCGACCTTTTCTCATTTTTCAGTTTTACAATATTTTGGTCAGCACTCTTAAAAGAAGAAAAAAATGTTGGGTGAAGCCTGCTCCAACCTTTATGAACTTTCAAATTTTGAGCACACATGTATTTCCCTCAAAACAATACTTAAGCCTGGCTTTAACAGTTGATATGTTGACCTTGTGCTATTATTATACACTCACCGGCCACTTAGGAACACCTGTTACAACTGTTAATTGAGGCAAATTTCTGATCAGCCAATCACATGGTGGCAACTCTATGCATTTGTGCATGTAGACATGGTCGAGATGATCTTATGCAGTTCAAACCGGGCATCATAATGGGGAAGGAAGGCTATTTAAATGACTTTGACATGGCATGGCTGTTGGTGCTGAAAGGCTTGATTTGAATATTTCAGAAAAGACTCTACTGGGATATTCGCACATAACCATCTCTACGGTTTACAAAGAATGGTGGGAAAAAGAAAAAAAATACAGTGAGCAGCGATTCTGTGGGCAAAAATCCCTTGTTGATGGCAGAGGTCTGAGGATAATGGTCAGACTGGTTGGAGCTGATACAAGGGCAACATGAAGTCAGATAACCACTCATTACAACTGAGGTATAAGAAAATCCCCGATTACACAGCACATCAAATCTTGAGGCAAATGGGCTACAACAGCAGAAAACCACATTTAGTGCCACTCCTGTCAGCTAAGACCAGGAAAATGAGAAATGGAAAATAATGGAAAAATGTGGCCTGGTCTGATGAGTCTTGATTTCTACTGCAATACTCAGGTGGAATCGTCCGAATTTTGCGTCAACAGCATACATGGGTCAACCCTGCCTTATATCAACGTTTCAGGCTGGAGATTTAATGGCATAAGGATATTTTCTTAGCGCAATTTGGGCCAATTAGTACCAATTTATCTTTGTTGGAATGCAACAGCCTACCCGAGTATTGTTGCAGACAGTTCAGGCAGTTCTGAAGGCAAAAGGGGGTCCAACCCAGCAGTAGGGAGGTGTTCCTAATTAAGTGGCCGGTGAGTGTATATTGCCCATTGAATGCTTTGAAAATGGCAACAAAAGTGTCCCAACTGTTTTGGAATCCGCTTTTTGTACTTTAATACAGCTTGTTTCACAATATAAAGGGCGTTATCTCTGCAATGACTCACAAGCTAAAGACCAAATTTGGTACGTTAATGTTATGTTATGTATGTTATGTCATGTCATGTTATGTTATGTTATCTTATGTTATGTTTAGGGCTGTGACTCGATTAAAACATTTAAGCGAATTAATCGATACTCTTTGAAATTAATTAATCAAATTAATCGCATTTTAATCACATTTAAATATCTGACTTGAGAACAGTGAAAACATTTTTTTCACGTGGATTTTGAATAATTACAATAAGTAAGCTTAATCTAAAAAATATTATTCATTTTTAAAACAAGAGAGAACTCTTCTAAATTTCAGCAGGCTGTTCACCATCAGGCATAATACTGCCCTCCACTGGTCTAATCCAGAACTATGTAACTATATTATACTGCGATTCATTTTTGTAATCGCCTTAATTAACTAATCAAATCGTGTGATTACTTAATCAAAATTAACATGTTAATGTCCCTGCCCTAGTTATGTTAGGTTAGGTTGCAATTACTCATTGCAAAATAGTTTTTGTGATATTCATTTTTTAATGTTATGACCTGTGAGTTATTAGCTGCCATTGTATTAGATTATGCACTTTGTGTGCAATTTGTGCAGAGCTGGAAGAAAGCTTTCAATTATCCACAAAAACATTTCTCCTTCAGATAGTGTACCCCACAACAATTTCCAACTTTCATTTCTCTGTGTGTGTGTGTGTGTGTGTGTGTGTGTGTGTGTGTGTGTGTGTGTGTGTGTGTGTGTGTGTGTATGTGTGTGTGTGTATGTGTGTGTGTGTGTGTGTGTGTGTGTGTGTGTGTGTGACAGACAGAGAGAGAGAGAGAGAGAGAGAGAGAGAGAGAGAGAGAGAGAGAGAGAGAGAGAGAGAGAGAGGGTGTCATTATGTGAACTGGTGCATTTTGTTATAGCCTAGGCCTACTCGGATTTTTGCTATATGTTTACTGCAATGTGCAATTATGTGTATTAGGCCTTTGTCTGTGCCTTCTATCTGACTATCTAGCCCAGGGGTCAGGAACCTATGGCTCTAGAGCCACATGTGGCTCTTTTGGGAGCTGTATATGGCTTTTACTTATCTAGGGTTGCCAACCATCCCTTGAAATACGGAATCGTAAAAGTTCCATATTGAGTTGCAACGGGACAAGGGAGGTTAAAAAGTGTTAAAATGCAGGAAATTGCATCGAAGATAAACAAAATTCTCACAGACCTTCACCATATGAAGTTGACAATTGGCAACCTTAGCTGTTATCAATAAAAGCAATAACTTGACAGTACACTCTAAAATTCTTGGGCTTAATTGAAATACATGTAGGCCTATATACTTGTGCATCTTTTTATTGTATTCAGAATTTTCAAAATGGTATGGCTCTCATGAAAAAATCTTTTTTGGCGCTTATGGCTCTCTCTGCCAAAAAGGTTCCTGACCCCTGATCTAGCCTATGTAAACTGTCAGACACCTTAATTTCCCTCGGGATTAATAAAAGCACTCTACTCTAGGCCTAACTGCGACAAACTTCTAATCACAAGTGAATGGTGCCACTCGTTTCCTACTAGAATTTACCGGTATAGGCCTACTAGTACTAGCCTATGTCTAAAGAAAATAATCTCCTCAGGACCAATCCACATCGTTTATATCTCTGTTCTAGCGCCGCCTGATGCCAACCCTACCCGTATGACGACAGGGCGGAAAGGCTTGTCCGTGACAGTGAATTCCCAGCGACAAAGATGATGTTTCTGCGGTCCATTCGTTGGTTCAAGTACTTGTGCTGAGAAGACACCGATGTCTGATATGTCAACTGTTTCCTCAGACTCAGGTAGTTGGCGATCGGTGGTTGTTTAAATTCTGAAAGACAACTTATCCATGTTGCTGTCTCGAATATCCCGCAGTGCGGCCTACAATAACAGTGCATTTCCAGTACGAGATTCGGCACCGAATCACCTTGCCACTGTTAGCTTTGTTGGATAGCAATCGAGTTATGGAGTTTTTAAGAATGTCTTTATCGGAGTAATTCGCATCCAAAATAACTACCACTGCACTGGCTGTACTGTTGACCTGTTGTCCTTCCAAGTGCATGCCGCTTTGTCTGGCGATATCGCTTTGGTTTACTGGCTGAATTGTACGTTTTGTTCAACAGCTAAGACTAGCCTGGCTAGTTGATACGCGAAGCTAGCTTACATGTCACTTTAGGCTTAACTTTGTTTATTGTTGGTTTGGCACAGCGTTCGGTTTGTCAGATGGTTTTGTCATCATGTTATATGGAAAACTCGCACACAGATAGCGACATTTGGATATTAAATATATTTGAGGATGCTGTCTTGTCTAAATTATTTTGTGTTGTTGGCTAGCAAAGCTGCGTTAGCCACTCAGAAGTTCAACCGGGGGACTTCCTTGGTCCAATGAAGCTTATTTGGTGACAACGACATATGCCTTTCAAATGACGAACTTTGCTTTGATAAACCTCAGCCCTGTTATGAACACGATTCTGCTGTCTGTTTTTTGTTACATCAATACAATTGTAAATAAACATGCCCATGCTAATGTATCTGTTCCGCTGGTTAGCAGCTACTTTTGACGCTGTATGATTAGCGCTCGAACTGAAAGCTGGAGGGCGTAAACTTAACTAGCATGACAGGTTGGCATTAGAGCTCTATTTGTTGATTGTTGTCGATGTTATTGGCCAGTACACAGCAACCCCTTCCAAATAAATGTACCTTTTTCGTGCTAATTCAAAGCTCCGGTCCAAGTGCAACAGTCTGCACTGTCTTAGGGAAAATAGAACTTTGTTGAAGGGAACGCCCATCTGGTTGTTTCATGCAAATCGTCTGTAGTTCAAATAACTAGGCCTTTGATTAAAATAGATTCGAAGAAGATACGGCCACACGAGCCTAATTGGCATACAACACAACTTACCATATAGTTTTCCAGTCTCTACACTTTTTAAGCATGGTCTACTTATTGGCATTGCACTTCAGACGATCTGGAAAGTAGGCCTACATGTTGTCAAAACACACCAAACCACTATCTTTGTTTTGCTGTACCTTTCAAGTGAACTGTGAAGGGTCGGTAGTGCACAGATCAAGTATCCCAGCCATCTTAACCAACACACATTAAACACTTGGTTTATCAACTCATTTTAGTTAATACATGTAGCTAATTTTGACGCCCCTATGTGTCACAATTGTCTTCACCAGGCTGTCCAAGGAACCAGTAGAAGCCTCAGTCATGTATTCAGAGTGGAGGTCCTTGCACCTGGTGGTGCAGAATGACCAAGGCAACATGAGCGTCCTGCACTCCTACCCGGCGCCTGTGGGTAGAGATGTGGCCAACGCCGTGGTCAAGCCCCTGGGCACCAGTCAGGGTGGCCCCTCATCAGAACAATGCGTTTTGAAGACTGATAAAGAGGTATGTGGATTTGGTGTGTGTGTGTGTGTGCGCGCACGCGCGCGTGCATGTGTGCGCGCACGTGTGCATGAGCGTGAGCGCACATGTGTCCTGTGTGTCCAATAATTATTGGACCTCCAAAATAAAATAATGAAAGTGTGTGTGTGAGTGAGTGAGTGTCGGTGTCAATGTCAGTGTCAACTCCATGCATTTTATTACAGCATTTTAAAAAAGAACAACAACAGCAAAACGTTTCTCAGCGCCAAGTGATTGAAGAGGGGGAGGACAATGGGAAGATTTAAAAGTCATTACCAGGCAATTTGCCAGTTCTAAGAGCTCTAGATAATCACTCTAGGAAACTACACTGTGTTTTTATTTACCATGGGCCATTGTTTTCAAATTGGTACCATGTCTTCCTGTCGTGCTGTTATTGAAGCCTTATGACGCATTCCACAGCGGTGGGAGATGGGATGTGTCTGACCCCCCACTTGCCGAAATGCTTTGGAATGCCTGTTATAAAGCGCAAAGCTCAAGTCGTGAGCTTGGGACACATCGAAGCACGCCGGCTATATCTCATTGAAAACTGTGACATCAGCACAGCAATGTTATTGCACACTGATAGGAATACGTAGCAAATGACAAATAGAGTTGAATCGGACCTGTTAATGCAACACAGCTTGTGAAGTTTTCTAGTGTTTGGTTTTGCTGACATTGCCTCTTTCAAAGATGATGCGGCGAAATGAGAAGCGGATGATGTGGTATACACCACTTTGTTTACATAGCTCACATCTTTGACAGGTGGGCCGGTATGTTTGGCCCTCCATGTTTGTAGTTTGCTTCGCCTGCTGGCTGGAACGCTTTGAGGTGAGAGGTAGCTGACTCCTGGTGGGAAACTCCTACTACTCAGGAACGCGCGGTTAGTCTTAATAGGAGAAAGACGGGGTCGTCAAGTTCAGATTCTGCCTTTGGCATGGATGCTTTCATACTGGTGCTATGTTAGAGTCGGAGGCATTTCATTACTCCTATTGTGCTAATTGTTCACAAGTTCCGATTAAGGTGCATAGCACACATCACCTCTGCCAGTTTTCTCTCTCTCTCTCTCTCTCTCTCTCTCTCTCTCTCTCTCTCTCTCTCTCTCTCTGTCTCTTTCTGTCTCTCTCTCTCCCTCTCTCGACATGAACTGTCAAACTTCCTTCTTTCCTCCTTCTTTGTGTGTGTGCATGTGTGCGCGTGTGTGTGTGTGTGTGTGTGTGTGTGTGTGTGTGTGTGTGTGTGTGTGTGTGTGTGTGTGTGTGTGTGTGTGTGTGTGTGTGTGTGTGCGCGTGTCCACGCGCATGTGTGTGTGTGTGTGTGTGTCCGCAACCGTGTGCGCGCCTCTGTACGCAGCTACAGAGCAGAGCTGTGTATTGTTCCCTGTGCCTGTGCTGCCTTCCCTTCCGCCCTGGTTGTGTTGTGTTGGGACCACAGGTTCCTCTTGGCTTCTGTGTGCTCTGATAACAGTGCAAGGATTTCCTGTACATTCCCATGTGGGCCGCCTCTGCCCCTGATTTTCACTCTGCTCTGCTCTCCTCTCCTCTTCTCTGATCTGCCCATTTTTACCTCTGCTCGTGCTTCTCTCTCTCTCTCTCTCTCTCTCTCTCTCTCTCTCTCTCTCTCTCTCTCTCACACACGCACACACGCACACACACACACACACACACACACACACACACACACACACACACACACACAATCGCTCGCTCTCTCCCTCCTCCCTCTATAGATGTGTTGTTCTGTCATATCTTTCTTCTCAACTGAATTTTGTTCTTTTGCTCTTACTTCTCTCCTCTCTTACTTCTCTTATCTCCTCTCTTACTCCTCTCCTCTCCTTTCCCAAGCCCACCTCATCCCACCTCATCCCATCCCAGGTCCCACAGACACCCCTGTCCCACAGCTCAGTAGATAACCGTACTGTGCTTGAGGCATGCAGTCAGGCAAAGAATCTCAGCCCCTTACCAAGGCATAACCCCCCCCCCACCCACCCCCCCCCCCCCCCCCCCCCCCCCCCCCCCCCCCCCCCCCCCCCCGCACTCCTCCGTCCATTCAACATGGAGAGGTGTTTGGGCTCGCACAGTTTCCTGGCGTGCTGTTCACTTGCTCACGAGATAAGTGGTCGAGTCTGGCCGAGCACTTAGGGGGGCTCCGCCTGCCCCGCCCGGCCCTCCTGGCCTTCTTGCATGCCTGCCTGTGGGCTCTCATCCTGTTAAGGGCTGGCTGTTTGCTGGCCTGGTCCAAGCAGAGTGAAGGGCTGAGGGCATCATGATTCACAATTGCCGGTCATATAGCACATGTAACCATTCACAACTGATGATGCGGTTACTTAAAGCAAGACATTTTGTAAACCGTAAACTTAAAGGTTGATCATTTACTTGTTATAGGGTAAAAATGGACTTCTTGTTCTGGGCAAAAACTAGCTCACTCTTGGCTGTAATCGTTGGTGTTTTAGTCAAGTGTGGGCCCTTCTCTCTCTAGTAGAGTTCTGCTTCCAGCCGCCTGAAGACTGAAGACTACTTGGTGTTAGCCAGGGACACTGGGAGATTTGGTTAACCGTCATTGGTCACTGATTTGGTTACCAGTCATCTAGGCTTGCCAAAACTTTTCAAAAGCACACTACTTGCACTTACAAGCCTTGGACTTTTTTGTGAGCTTACATGTTGTGATCAACAATGACTTCCTCAGAGACTGCACAATTACAAACCGAATTGTCATTGTTGATGAAGACTTGGAGAAGAAGAGATGTAATGTTGTTAAGATCGGGGTTTAGCGGTTTGGGCACAGGCTTGTGCTGTGAAGTCTTTCTTTGATTAATTACTGTCCTGTCAGTAGAAGAAGTTCCTTTCACGCTTGCCATTCTGGCTGAGAAATATGGGCTTTAATTAGAGAGGTTTTTGAAGGACATTTAGGAAGGGTGGCAAAGAGTGCACACCTTTTTTTCATAGCAAACACAAATACTTTTGTTTAGAAGTTTATAGGTTTTCAGTTGTCTGATCCATGGGAACTTGATTGTTTTGTGTGTGAGTGTGAGTGTGAGTGTGCGCGTGTGTGCGCATACATCCTTAAGTCATGTACGCAACCTTTGCATGTTCCTGTGTGTGTGTCTGTTCTTGTGCCTAACCCTCTCATTCCTTGCAGCCTGATCTCCAAAAATTCTGTGCTACTGGACACGGATGTTAAGGACACGAAATCCGTGTCCAGGAGCACGGATTTTGCCAAAATTCCGTGCTCCTGGACACGGAATTGTTTTCCGTGCTCCTGGACACGGAATTGTTTTCCGTGATGGGCACACGGAAGCGCTTTCTGTAGGCTATTACCACAGCACTGTGTTAACTCTATCATTAGAAAATACATACCAAATGCTAATCCTAAACAAAATAATGCTATAGCAATTTAAGTTGTGCCTTGACCAAAACATTCCCTAACCTTAACCTGTCATTAAAGATATATTTTTGAGAAATACCTTTTCCAGTTGATTGCTAGGCTATCAAAGTCATATACTGAATGAAAGAAAACTAGCTGTGCCCAGACCAAAACAATCCCTAACCCTAACCTGTCAGTAAGAAATGTTTTTTTTAGACAAAATATTTGAAAAATCCTGAGAAAACACAAGACTGTGGAAATAGCCTATAGAAAGCACTTCAAACAATTCCGTGTCCAGGAGCACGGAAAACAATTCCGTGTCCAGGAGCACGGAATTTGGGCAAAATCCGTGCTCCTGGACACGGATTTTGTGTCCTTAAAGGAACAGACCACCCTTTTTTGATTTTCACATAATTGCAGTATCTCCAAGCATTATTCATGAACGTGCATATAATTTTCGTCTATGTGTTTGCATTGCCCCGTTTGACACTATACCCAAATTAGGCATAGTAATGCAAGTCTATGGTACAAAATAAAACACCATCAAATGTACTTCTAAACCACTTTAAAATGAATGTAACATTCACCAGAGTGTAAAACAGCAATTTAATTCGGTCCAGTGATCACTTGTGGCTTGATGCTAAAGATACCAGTTACTTTCAGTGATTATGCTAAGCTATGCTAATAATTCTGATCCAATAAATCTAAGTACTGAAAACACAGAGAAGAAAATGATATGCACATTCATGAACAATGCTGGGAAATACTGCAAATATGTGAAAATAAAAAAGGGTGGTCTGTTCCTTTAACATCCGTGTCCAGGAGCACAGAATTTTTGGAGATGATGTTGCTCCTTATCCCCTACCTCCAGGTGAAGTGGACGATGGAGGTGCTGTGCTATGGGCTGACTCTGCCTCTGGACGGGGACACGGTCAAGCTGTGTGTGGACGTCTACACGGACTGGATCATGGCCCTGGTGTCCCCCAGGGACTCCATACCGCAGCCCATCATCAAGGAGCCAAACCTCTACGTCCAGACCATCCTCAAACACCTGCACAACCTCTTCCTCCCAAGGTACCTGCGTGCGTGCGTGTGTGCGTGCGTGCGCGTGCGCGTGTGAAGTTTGAATCATAATCCTGCTGGTGTGAAGGCCTTTCTCAAACAACCAACAAGACTTGGTGTCAATTTGTGTTTGCTTTGTATGACCAGACTGGTGACATTTTGCATCGTCATCAACAAGGCAGTTATTTCGTACCTCTACCAAGGACCTAATATTTTCACCAGGGTTGTTGTGCAGGTGTTACTTTGCACATATCATTTGTAACATTTTAACATCATGTTGCTATGTTCAATAGCTCAACTTGGTTCTGTTTTGGTGTTCTGTGCTCCATGAGTGCTGCTCTAGGTTGTTGTTGTTGTTGGTGGTGGTGGTGGTTTCTTGTGGATGTTTGAGAAAGACTTGCATTTCATGCTCAGGCCCTGTGTCATAGTGGTGTAGTACCATGGTTGGTACGTTTCTTTCAGTGACTATTACAGCGTCTCAGTGGCGGGATGGTGTCTGGTAAGGGGCTACTGCAGTATATTGACAGTGTTTACACACATTCCAAATGGTGGAGTCAGTGGGCCTATACTACAAAGCTGGTTCAGGATAACATGGAGTCCTTGTTTTCTTAAGAAAAGCTCTTGTATTAGATGATTTACCTCTTAACTTAACCTTAACTTAAACTGAACCAGCTTTGTAGTATAGGCCCAGTGTCTTGTCTGGGCAGAACTCGAGCACCTTTAGCAATAATAGCGTTATAGCAGCCTACCATTACAATGGTCATTAAACAAGAGGTCAGCCTCTGTTGTATTTCAGTGGCTAATTTCAACTTCATTGCAGTCTGAAGATGTCTGTGTCTGTGTCGTTGTTTCTCTCTCTCTCTCTCTCTCTCTCTCTCTCTCTCTCTCTCTCTCTCTCTCTCTCTCTCTCTCTCTCTCTCTCTCTCTCTCTCTCTCTCTCTCTCTCTCTCTCTCTCTCTCTCTCTCTCCACACACACACGCACTTGTCTGAGTTGCATGGCTGGTATTTTTGGGTGTTTGTTTTCCTGTCTATTTTGGCTCTAGTCAAGCATGACTGAGGTTGGGCAGAAGGGGGTGATTATTTGCCAGACCAGAGTAGCTCTTGTTTGCTTTTGACTGTGAGCCTATCAGGAACCTTAAATAATGTCCAAAATAGAAGCACTCAGAAGAACATGCCTGTCCTGCTCTGTTCTCCGTCATCTTTCTCCCCTGTCACTTCTCTTAGCCGTCACCCTCACTACTACAGCAGTACGTCTTTAAAAAGTTTCTTTCAAGCCACCCCTCCTGTTTCATTCGTTCTTTGCGTCGTTGCTTGACACAGAAGTGATTCTCAAATCGCTCAAGTGTTTGAGTAATAACCCTGCAATAACAATGTCGTATTGGAATAAAAAGTGCTTGAAGTTTTATAAAATATACTGAAATAATAATCTTTATCACCTCTCCTCTCCGTCTCCTCTCTTCTCACCCTCTTTTCCTCTCCATCTTCCTCTCCTCTCCTCTCCATCCCTCCTTCTTTCCATCCTCTTCTGTCCTCTCCCATCCTCTAATCTCCTCTCCTTTCCCCCTCTCTTCTCTCCCCCTCTCTCCTTCTATCCATCCTCCTCCTCCTCCTCCTCCCTCCCCTCCTCTCCTCCTCCCTCCCCTCCTCTCCTCTCCTCTCCTCTCCTCTCCTCTCCTCTCCTCTCCTCTCCTCTCCTCTCCTCTCCTCTCTTCTCCTCTCCTCTCTCCCCCTTCTACCTCTCCTCTCCTCTCCTCTCCTCTCCTCTCATCTCCTCTCCTCTCCTCTCCTCTCCTCCCCTCTCCTCTCCTCCCCTCTCCTCTCCTCTCCTCTCCTCTCCCCCCTCCTCCTCCTCTCCTCTCCCTCCTCCTCCTCCTCTCCAGGCCAGAGGTCTTCAGCCCCATGCACTTCAGACTGTGTCAGCAGGTGTTGTGTGCGGTGCAGAAGCTGGCGCGCGACTCCTCCTCCATGGTGCGCGAGACCTGGGAGGTGCTGCTGCTCTTCCTGCTGCGCATCAACGACACGCTCCTCGCCCCGCCCACCGTCGGAGGTGACCGCCAATCACATAGCTCGACTCATAACACATACACAAGTGTCGAAGTGCAGTTGTGTCCAAAACATGCACAAACACTGACAAACACACACATTGCTAATCAGGGATTTGTTCCTCGAAAGCGTAGCTGTTAGCCAGTTAGCAACTTCAGTAGTTGCCAATGGGAAATTGCATTGCAAACTACAAAGTAGCTATGTAGTTAGCAACTATGGTTTTGAGAACTGCACCCCAGGTTTGAGTTTCTCAAAATCATCATCATCCAGTTAGCAACTATCAGCCAGTTAGCAACTTTTAGCGCAAGGGGACAGCCCTCAACGGCGCCCCAAGGGAGCAGTGCAGCGGGATGGTACCATGCTCAGGGTATCTCAGTCATGGAGGAGGATGGGGGAGAGCACTGGTTAATTACTCTCTCCTCCAACCTGGTGGATCGGGAGTCGAATCGGCAACCTTTGGGCTACAAGTCTGACGCCCTAACCGCTTACCCATGACTGCCCTATAGATATAGTTCTATCTATTCAAATAAACTGCACGCTTCTGTTTGTCAAGCCTTTCCACCCCTCCCCGCTTTCTGACTGTCTCCCTTGCTCAGGCTCCCTCACTTTAAGGCAGCTGCCATGCTGTCTTTCAGATCGGAACGGTTGTGCAAAGCAACATGGGATTTCGCAGGCTAGTCCTAAGCAGCTTTGTTATTGCTTATGTTACTTTTGATGTATTTATGCATTGACTTTTATGTACTTTTTTTTTTTACCATAGTCACTTTTTAATGCAATGTAGTACTTTTTTTAAAACTGTAATGGTTTCTGTTATTGTTTTCCTGTGTCTTTGTGTCTTGTTTAGTGTGCGAACCTGCTGCCTGCAACCTTATACATTGTTTTCTCGTGTGCCTACTTAGGTGGCATAGCGGAGAAGCTGGCTGAGAAGCTGATCAGCGTGCTGTTTGAGGTGTGGTTCCTGGCCTGCACACGTTGCTTCCCCACGCCCCCCTACTGGAAGACAGCCAGGGAGATGCTGGCCAACTGGAGGCACCACCCGCCTGTGGTGGAGCAGTGGAGCAAGGTCATCGCAGCACTGACCTCCAGGTTAGAAGAAGCGCTAGTCAGGATCAAGATATTGGTAAAAACAACTGTGCCATGTACTGTATGTGTACATGCAAAACATATATGACCGTCACTGGGGTTGTTGTCTGTGAGCTAAAACCCCGGTCGTCTGGGTTTGAATCGGCGCTGAGAAACTTGACTCCCCTTCAGTACATATACAAACGTACATGAAAACATGATGTATACCAGTATGATAACATATTCTCTCTCTCTCTCTCTCTCTCTCTCTCTCTCTCTCTCTCTCTCTCTCTCTCTCTCTCTCTCTCTCTCTCTCTCTCTCTCCCCCTATCTCCTTATCTCGCTCTCTTTCCCTATCTCTCCCCCCCCCCCCCTCTCTCTCTCACTCTCTTCCCCCCCCCCCCCCCCATCCAGGTTATTGCGGTTCACCTACGGCCCCTCGTTCCCGCCGTTCAAAGTGCCAGAGGAGGACGCTAACCTTATCCCGTCTGAAATGGACAACGACTGCGTAGCGCAGACCTGGTTCCGCTTTCTGCACATGCTCAGGTAATACACTCAGGCAATGGATTACATTGCTTAACATAACATTGCATTGTGTTGTATTACATTGTATTATGTTGTATTGCATTGCACCTCGCTGGCACCCTTATGCAGTGTGACTTACAGGCAGGGCTCTAAATTAACATTTTTCAACACCAGCCAAAATGGCCAGTAGATGTTAATCTTACCATCGTACCACACGCTCACTAATGGGTAAAAGTGACTAGTACGTTTTCTTTTCTAACAGCCAAACTGAATTTTCATGAACATTTGTCTGGTTGGCAGGTGTTAACTTGAGCTCTGCTTACAGGTATGAGAGTAAAGGCACAGTCACCCTTCAGACAAGGTGGGGTTTGATGCCTTGCTCAAGGACATTTTGAGTTTAGCTTATGAGGATTTTGATTCAAACTCACAATTATAAGTCAACTTCCTACCAGTCCCACGCACAGTTCCCACCACCGCCACCTCCCCCAACCCCAACCCTCCCACCACTATCAGAGGTGTTCAGCTTGATGCGAACCACTTTGCTTGTGACCATAATATTGAGTTGCTGACCTACCACTAGTGCTTCATGCAATCTGATGAATATCAAATTTTGTGGCAGAGTGTTTGTTTTTGAACATAGATTAACAACTAACCACAACATAACTGAAATCATGTGTGAAGAACTAACTGCACCAGGGGAACAAGTTTTGTTCCTCATTTTCAAACCACAGCACTGTCAGTGTGTTACAACAACAGTCATATTCCCCCAAATCTCTCCTATAGTGTTAGAGCAATAGCCATTCTAAAACAATTCATTATTTGAATAATAAACTGTCGGAGGAATGTATATAATGAAATAACAAATGATCTTGCCACCCTCTCCGTCAATGCACATTCCTGACGGACAGTGGCAAGTCCAGCCAAAGAAACTGCCTTTGTCTCTATAATGTCTCTGAGCTCTATACAGCTGTAGTCATAATGTATACAGGGTGTCCCAAAAATGTATACACTCGACGCTATGACAACTTCAACAGCCACTGAAATAAAGTCTACACGATGAGACCTGCAACAGTCAATGAAAGTAAATGCAGCCATTGAAAGTGAATTCACAAAAATACCACTCAGTTGGGCAGCTGTTACCTAATTCGAAACTCGGAATCGGAAGGTTGAGGCCTTGAATCCCATATCATCCATGAAGGGCCTTGAGCAATTCACTTGCCCTCTAATAAGTGTAATGTGATATAATGCTATTACTACTTCAAATACTACTATATCGCCATATATATGAATACTAGATGCCACATTGATGACTAATAAATGAAGGCAGTTCGCGCCATGTTTAGTCGGTATTACCAGAGAGGGTCTATCGGTAGTACGAGAGAGGAATCTCACGACTTTTTCCGGGTGGTACTGTCCACTAAGTGGCGCCATCCAGACAGCGCAGAGGAGCGCCAAGGAGCGCATAGGCTGTTAGAATGAATGGGGTCCCATGGAGCTCAAACACAGATGCTGCCATTGCTTTGGGAGAGAATTGGTATCATCATTTCATTTTATTTTTCCCAAAGGCAGAGTAAATTATCCTTTCAAACAGCACTTAGTTTGAATGTTTAAACTCGCTGGATCTTTGTAAAATGCGTCTTTATTGTCAATATGACGTCACGAGTGGCTCCACACACTGCGTTTGGATTGGTCGGCCGGCTGCATTGCTGTGATCACTACGGCCGTAAAGCAATTTTGTTAGTAAGATGCTAGCGGAGCCTAACTCATAAATGCCAAAGCTGTAAGAAATCAGAAGGACACAACTCCCAGGCTATTGTACATTTCATTTAAATCCACATTGGTTTCTCAGAACTTAAAGTAATATTGCAAAGTTTCAGCCGACAGCGAGCACAATTGTCAGTTATTAGCGCCAGCCTTAATGGGCTCTGCTGTCTCGACAGCGCTCCCTAGGTGAACTGCAGGCACGGGTTGGAGGGCGAGATTGGACACTGTATGTAAACCACTGTGGTATTACGCTGCTGTCAATCAGTGACAAGGCGATATACGCATTATCCTGTAGGTGGCGATAACACACATCTCTGAAAAACATACATACAGTCCCAAGATGCCTTTGCCGTCACCTAGGGTCGGGCCATGGCAAAAAAAATAGCATAATCTAGTGATCATATCTATGCTTCTGTTACCATTGATTTTACTATTATTGAGAAAGTACAGTGGAGCAGAGGCATGAAGCGAAGTGGGAGGGAGAGATAGGGAAGGACCGGGAAATGACCAGGCCGGGATCCGAACCCGGGTCGCCAGTGCAGCAGTCCAGCGCCCAGCCGCCAGAGTCACGACTGGTCCGTTGTTGCTACTGTTAATTGAAACTTTAGCTCTCTCTCCCCACCTTATCCTCTCTCTTCTCTTCTCTTCTCTCCTCTCTCCTCTCCTCTCCTCTCCTCTCCTCTCCTCTCCTCTCCTCCTCCTCCTCCTGCAGTAACCCAGTGGACCTGAGTAACCCGGTGATCGTGAGCTCCACGCCCAAGTTCCAGGAGCAGCTGCTGGGCGTGGGCGGGGCAGGGGCAGGGGGAGGTGTGCCCGCCGAGGTGGTGCAGCACCCCTGCCTCAAGCAGCTGCCCCAGATCTTCTTCCGCGCCATGAGGGGCATCAGCTGCCTGGTGGACGCCTTCCTAGGTCAGTGGGGAACATACGAACACACACACACACACACACACACACACACACACACACACACACACACACACACACACACACACACACACACACACACACACACACACACACACACACACACACACACACACACACACACAGCAGTGCATACGCCATGAGGAGCGCCAGTTGCAGAGTACACACCTTCCTTGGGACACAGATGCAGACACACCTGGCACACCTGTCTGGAGTCGAACCGTCAACCTTTCGGCTACAAGTCTGACCGCTTGCCCATGTCTGACTGACCTTGTGACGGTGAATCCAATGTGCCCCCTGTCCTCTGCACTCACAGCTCAAGGTTTGTGAACTCGCAGTGCTGGCGATCCCACAGCCTCCCGCCGCTCAGGGGTAGGTGGTGGGACTTATCGTCATCATTTTGTTGTGCACCGTCATGGTGGGCACCGCCACTGTCATCATAATTATCATCATCATATTGCGGTTGTGTGTTTTTTCTTAACCAATGGCAGGGAGGTATGGGATGCCCCAGCGGCCCAGGGTGGGTGCGCTGAGTCTGGGCTTGGTGTCTGGACTTGCTACCCACGCAGAAGGAGAAGGCGAAATGCTTTAGCCTACTGTATCTCTCTGTCTCTGTCTCTGTCTCTGTCTCTCTGTCTCTGTCTCTCTCTCTCTCTCTCTCTCTCTCTCTCTCTCTCTCTCTCTCTCTCTCTCTCTCTCTCTCTCTCTCTCACTCACTCACTCACTCTTTTTCTCATTCGCGTATACTCTCTCGCGCGCACTCACTCTCTGTCTCTCTCTCTGTCTCTGTCTCTCTCTCCCCATCTCTGTCACTCTTTTTCTCAATCTCTCTCTCTCTGCTGACAGAGACATGATCCATATATTTTTTTTTTTTGGCTATGTTGTACCTCTGTTTTATTTTATTTTTTTACTCCCTCGCATTCCCTTGATTCGTTGTTTTAATCTACGTACGTTGATGAAATGTTGTGTTCTCCTGTAGGTGTTGCTGTGTTTAAACGGCTCGATACCACCCAGGTCCATGAAAAGCGGCATTCGCAGGGCACCCTCACGTCTGTGCCCTACCATGGTACTCTGTCTGTCAGCCTGTGCCCTCTACTGCTGCCCCTCTCTCTGTTCCCCGTCCCCTGTCTTACCTGATTCTGACAATCTATATGAAGCGTTATAAGGGTTTAGGACTTTATCTCTCTCTCTGCCTGTCTGTCTGTCTGTCTGTCTGTCTGTCTGTCTGTCTGTCTGTCTGTCTGTCTGTCTGTCTGTCTGTCTGTCTGTCTGTCTGTCTGCCTCTCTCTTGACTGCCTGCTACAAGAAATGGCATGCCGACAGCCATTTTGCCAAATTGTGAAATATTTACTTGACTGCACAGCTTCATACACGTGTACACACACACACACACACACACACACACACACACACACACACACACACAGACACACAGACACACAGACACACAGACACAGACACACCATTCAAGCACTGCTGTGGTTCTCTGAGATGCACGTACGGAAGCATGCAGACACACACACATATACACACACACATACACACACTAGACCTTTCTGACCCTCCTGAAGTACAGTCCTGAAATGTGTGTGCCTGTGTGTGTGTGTGGTGTCTGAGTACATATAGTTAAATTAGGGCAGGCAGGGCCTCAACTTTTAAAGCTGCAGACATTTTGCCATTTGACCTTTTAAAGAGTCGTATATAAACGTGTGTGTGTGCGTGCGTGCGTGCGTGCGTGCGTGTTAGGGCCGTCTGCACATCGAGACCCTCGCATAGTGTTTACATAGTTCCGCTCAGCCCGTCAAGCCCTATATGCATAGAGCTGGGCAGTAACATAAACACTGTTAGCAGATAGGCATTTGGGCATACAACAAATATTTTTCTTTCCCCCTCCCCGCCTCGTTATGGGTCTGTTTGGTTGACCGCTAAAAAGTCACACACATTCCAGAATCGACCAGTGACTGACCAGTCTCACACAGCCACACCAATGCCTTTATTTGTCAACACTGCAGTGATCAATATTTTACTAAAACAAAAACACCAGTCCAATCAAATTCTTTCCCCATGTGCTCTTGCACAGCACTGCATACTTGCGTGTTACTAACACACTGCCGAGAAACTATTCTAAATATTCCAGAGACGTTCTTTATTTAGGCAGGGATAGATGGCAATATTAGTAGATTATTATGCCAGAGAGATTATATTTATCCCACTGCCAGCATATAAAGTACATTATGCATACTAAAAAAACAATCCAATCAAACCCTTTTCCCATGTTTCTCTTGCACAGCACTGCATACTTTGTACTACTAACATACTGTCGTCGTGAATTATGTTAGTGTTTCTCAATACCCACAGCCCTGTGTGCTTACACTGTAGATCTCATGCCATGTTTCCCTCTCCCCCCTCTCATTTGTTCCTTTCTGTTTCCATGCGTGTGGTGTTGCTGTGACTGTCCTGTCCTGTCCTGTCCTCCGCCATGTGTGTGTAGGAGGACAGGAGCCCTCCTCCCCTGGATCAGCTCTGTCTCGGGGCTATATACGAGACAGGCTCCCCTCCATAGGTACCGTACTGTGCGACCCACTAAACTAGGCATTTTAAAACTAAACTCGACATCTTATTATAGCGGATCTTGATGCTTGATCTGGGTGATGATGCCCCAGAGCAGAGAAGCCATCCTATATATTTCTTTATTTAGGCGGGGGACGATGGTGATATTAGTAGATTATTGCTCTAGAGAGATTTTATTTTTTCCCACAGCCAGCACATAAAAGCAGTGAAGCACATTATACATTCATCCAGCTAGCACATGCATTCTATACAAATGTCACACATTTGCACTGCATGCAGAAATGTGACGAGCTCCCCTCTTTAACTAATCTACTATATGGCAGGGATGCTGTTTCGTTATACAGGGGAGGACAATATTAGTAATAGTAGAGATTAAGCGTTAATCCCGAAGGAAATTAATGTGTCCAACAGCTCATTCATCATGTGCTTATATCAAACAGTTACATCCAGTACGCATGTCTACTTGGAGTACTTGTATGGAACAGGCTCCCCTCTTTATTTGCTGTGTGATGCACCAGAGCAGCTATGTTACACTGTACATCAGCTATATTCTCAAGGCAAGGACATTTTTTTATTTGAGTCAAAGTTGTAAGCAACTTGTCATATAAATATTTTCCAGGAACTAACTAAGGGAGCACTGAAATCGAGGAAAAAAAAAAAAAAAACGTTTTATTTCAGACAGAGTAAAGTTCAGGTTGTGTTTTCCTCAAGACATTAATTCGAGCCGACTAGCGTCTGGTCTTCCTCGAGGGCATTGAGGCACAACACATTTCCACAAGAATCTCCATTTTCAGAATGCTAGATTGCATTACGCTCGGCTTCTATCCAGAGCATCTTAAGGCTCGAAGGAAAACAACATCTGTTGTATGCAGGCGCAATGTCTGCATTCTCAGACACTTCCTCTGTTGGCCAGGAAGTGTGTTTTTTTGTTTTGCTGAACACATTTTTATAACATTCTTGGTGGTTTGGTATAAGTGTTTGTTTGACACCAGTGATGTACGTAAGTGCCACACCTGAACTCATTTGACATTTTTTTTTTAATTCTGTTGATATATTCACAAAATCGCTTTACCTGTGTTTCCTTTTCCTTTTCTTTATTTCTGTGTGTGTAAACGGTATCTTTTTCCCCCAGGTGTTGCTGTGTCACGGAACAATTTCAGAGACAGACTGCCGTCCTATGGTACTTTGTAGCTCCCCAGCCCTCGGGCGACTTTGTATGGGTGGGGGCAGTGTATGTGTGTAGGGATATGTGTGTGTGCTGGGTTTGGACAGGTTTTTTATTGTGGAATGGTGAATGCACTATGGCTGTGGCTGTGTCTCAAGGCTAAATACAATGATGGTAAATTCTGTATTCTACACTACGACAGAGTATAAATGAAGTGGTCACTCGTTCATTTGTAAGTAGGCATACGTAGGGTGTCAGTGAAGCTGTTTTGTCCAGTACATAGTGCTCTCTATTGTGAACAAGTGAACATTTTAGATTCAGTTGACACGTGTAGTAGTTACATTTTGCAAAAAGGTCTCACTTAAAACGGATAAATACCTAAATTTCTTCATTTACATTTTAACTCACATGCAGGGTTTTTTTTAACTGTAGTGAAATGACCAAATTTGCACCATATGCATCGTGTGCACATTTAGTCAAACACTGTTGCCAGGTCATTGATATAAACCTCCACCACCTCAGCCCATCTGTCTTTGCAATGCAAATCCACCATTACAAAGTTCAAAGGATTACATCTGTGTACACCACCATCTGTGCACCACCACCAACAGCCCAGGTGCAGGACAAGTCTGCAGTCTTGTCCAAAATGTCGGCACCACTGCGTAACCTCACACTGCACACTCTGTTCCACCAGATGAACAAAGTACTAGTCAAAATACTTAACTACATGATATAATAATATTTCACAAGTTCATCATTGCCATTCTGGTAACAGCAAATTCACATCAGGGGCCTTGTTTTAAGAGAAACTCCCAAATGCCATTTCACAGATGGCATGTATTGTATCCCCCTGCTGTGAAAAACATTGCCTCAGCAGGGGAACTCGGCAGGCTCCAAACAATGGCCATTTGTTAAATATGTAGAATTGCAAAGGTTAAGCAGTGTTGCCGACACCATACTTCCTGTTTTGCACTTCCGAGTATTACTGATGATGTACAGCAGGTGTACTGAGACCATGTAGCTAATGGGAGTGTGTGAAGAGCAGGCAGAGACTCATGGGAAATGCAGTCTTAAGACAGACAAGAGCCCAAGTATACAGTATCAGGTATATGAGGTATTGCTTTTCTTGAAGGCCATATTGCATTGCACCCATGGTTATGAAAGCACACATCCTCTCGATTCCTTTTGTTGTTTTCTGCATTTGCAATTGTGTTGATCTCGATCAAGTTGAGTTGCGTTTTACTAACCTAATCAAACATTGTGGCTACCAACAGAAAATTAATGATGATGCCTGGTACATGGTGCATGGAACAAATTTCTTTCCAATTATTGGCTTTTATTTTGAAAAGGTTTGGTGTCCTCAATCTGTTTTGCCGTCTTGTTTTTACATTGTGCCATTGGACATTGTTGATGTTGATAAAGCAAAATCTGTGCTAGTATTTGCTTATGTAAAACTGACTGCAAGTTCCAGGGCGATTTGTCATTTGCATACGGGTGGTAATACCTGTGAATCTGCATCGTGTGACATGCGCAAAACACAGGACGGAAATTGTGAAATTCCTAATGCTGCCAGTCAGATTTGTGCTGGGCTCCCCTGCTCTTATGGATCAGCCTGTGCCGCTGGCGGTGTTATGTTGTGCTGGGCAAAACTAAACTGCGGCATGTCTGCTTGAGTGAGCTCAGATGAGCACAAATTAAGAGCGAAATGAAACGCAAATTCAACATGAATTCTAATGATTCTGAATTTTATTAACGTTGAATCATGGGCAGCCCGTCCGAGGCCCCTCACCTTGCTTGACCATGTGACTCATGTCATGTCTGACTGTCTTTTCTTCTTCTTTCTGTCTTCCGTGCACCTGTTCCGCAGGTATATCCCGCCCCCGTTCCGACAGTGCCCCTCCCACTCCAGTCAACAGGCTAAGCATGCCGCCGCCCCCAACAACCACCAACACCACACCACCGCACAGCCGCCGCCACCGGCCCACCGCCGTTACCAAGACAACCAGCAAGGCCTCCTCGGTACAAGGGCTAATGTTCTCTTTCATTTATTCATTGTGTGATTTTTCTTTATGTTGCTCATTGTTTTTGCAGTTCTACAAACAGGATTGGTGATCTTGAGATATTAAAATACGACAATTTAGTAATTGCCTTTATACTGCCATCTTTCCAAATAGTTATAAACATGTGTTGTAGTCATGTGGTCCCAGTATAGCTTGGTGATGCCATCCTATGTATTTCCACCCAAAGATTTTGGCTCCGTACATAGTCTGGCAAAACCATCCTAGGTTGGTTCGCTCACGGTTCTGCCAATCAGCAAACTGTTGAGTGGCACTGGTGACGCAGTACTCACCCGCGGAGTCCGTTACTGATTGGTTAAGGTAACACTATTCACACTTTTGTCTTGTTATGTGTATGCTTCCACAACTAGACGGGACAGTCCAAAGTGTCGCACCAGACCTCCTCCTCCTCGTCCCCTCTGTCCAGCCCCAACCAAACGAGTTCAGAGCCACGGCCGCTGCCGGCCCCAACGCGGCCCAAGGTCAACAGTGTGCTCAACCTGTTTGGCCAGTGGCTCTTCGACGCTGCCCTCGTCCACTGTAAACTCCACTCCAGCCTTAGCAGGGACAGCAGCATGACCGGTGAGGACACACACACACACACACACACACACACACACACACACACACACACACACACACACACACACACACACACACACACACACACACACACACACACACACACACACACACACACACACACACACACACACACACACACAGTGCAGACAGACACACCCATTCTGACATACAGAGCAGAGATGGCAAGATTCCACCCATCACACACACACTTCACTTGAGCATTAGCTGAGATCGCAGAATGCTGATCAGTAGATCCACTCTTACCCTCATCTGGTCTCACTTTATTTATCCGATGTGTGCAGTACCACTCTGTGTGGTTCCCTCCTCCCCAGTGTTGCTGTTGGCACTGAGTCTCCTCATCCACAGCATGTGCCTTAGCCAACGCCACACGCTCCCCCTCTCCATTGCCAGCTTTTAACGAGGGCCTACACCTGCCTGTTTAGCATCAGGTCTCCTTGGCAGCCTCCTCTCATTTGAAAAGGATGACTTGCAGATTTGTCGAAAGAAGTTTCTTTCTGTCTATCCATCTATTTCTCTTTCTCTGTATTTTTCTCTATTTCTCTACTTCTCTCTCTCTCTCTCTCTCTCTCTCTCTCTCTCTCTCTCTCTCTCTATCTCTATCTCTATCTCTATCTCTCTCTCACTCTTTCAACCAGAGTCAGTATGAAGTGTTAATTATCTGTCAGAGTAGTAGGGCATCTCCAAAGTGACTCCACCCCTCCTCCCTAAACGGAGAATTTGAATTCATTTTGGAAGCATTTTATTAGCTTCAAAAATGTCCATATCAAACCTTGTATTAACATTTATGAGATGTGTGTGATAGACACACTCGCTAAAGGTCACTCAGTCTTTAGTATTTTTTTATGGTCTTCTAGTTGTCCACCTGTGTCCTCCCACTCACTCAAATGGGGGCCAAGTAGTAAAATGGCAGGAGTTCATAAAAAACGAGGAGGTTTTAGCCACGTTTGTGATGGGAGCGAACCTGAGCAGATCTGTCCAGAGTGCACGCGCTTAGCACTGATGATCTCTGGAATACCTGCCTATGTGATAATGTTCAAGTGTATTGTCAGTGGTGGTCAACCTGGATTCATATACTACAACCTGGTGCCACATATAAAATAATCTGTTTTTTACCTGTTCAATTTGGAATGTGTGGCACTAGATTGGATTGTAACTTCCAGGGCTCTAAATTAACACCAGCTAACGGGCCAAATGGTGAATGGTGAAATTTCTGTTTGGCTGGTTGAAAAGACGAACTTACAAGCCAGTTTGACCCATTAGTGAATGTATGTTTGGCTAGTAACATTTTGGCTGGTGATGAAAAAAAATAATTTAGAGCCCTGCCTGGTACCTTCTAAATATCAGGTTGACCGTCTCTGCGTATTGTTTAGAGATCACTGCTGCTTCAGGGGAGTATTTCCAGAACCTGGCTAAGTAGTAAACCAGGTTAACTTGACCTTGAGGTAGTGGTAAATCATCTAATAGAAGAGCCTGGAGCCCTCGTTTTCTTAGCTAAATGACACCCGTGGACTATCCATTAGCAGGTGTACCACCTGCACCATGCACCATGTAAGTTAGCCAGGTTTGTCACTTAACCTTCTTTTTGGAATAATTCCCAGATCTGCTCAATTGTGCATATGTTTTTTTTTTCTTAAACCCGTCTACCCCTGCAAGCAGAGCATCGCTGACATGATCATACTCCCTGACAGTACCTCTGTGAAATGCTTCATCACGTTCATGTCGATTATTCCCATATTATGGTTCTTTGTTTCATTTTTGTGTTGTTGTCTTGCAGCCACATTTTTCCACATTCTTCTTAATTATAAATCTTGTAAGTAAGGTCCATTACTTGATTTTAGCTTTGATTTTTTTTTTTCACTGGCCACTTTCACATAGATTTCTGCACTTTTTAATTTTGCAATAACATCTTCACCCATCTCACATTAGTGGCACTACTTCAAGAGCAGTCTTCGCTTCAGTGCCCTGCTTTTGTGTGTGTGTGTGCGTGTTTGTGTGTTTAGTTTGGATTGATTGAGTGCTGCCTAGAATCATTTGGGGTCAATAAAATAGATAAAAATAAAAACAGCAAAAAAAAAGATTAATTAACAGGGGTGAGCTTAAAAATATATATGTTTTCCTCTATAGGTTTCTTTTAAAGCCATACAAACTGTCGAAAGTAATCAAAGCTAGGCTAGCCACACACAGTTGTGAGCTAGAGCTCTATTGCTCCCGGCAGGCTATAAATGTTTGTTTACAGTTGGCTCTTGTTTGCACCGCACATGATTGCCCTCTCCCCTTCTTGCCCCGTTCCGTTCCGACGCTGCACTTTTTAACTCACGCCCTGTTTGTTTGTTCACCTTAGGGACTTGTAGCCCTTAGCCCTAACCTAGCTCCGAGTGGCTCACATTCTCTCTCTACTCTCCTCTCCACTCCACTTACCCTGCCACTTCTGTCTACAGTGTAGGACGTAGCCATGTAGCCTATTTTTAGAGATGTTGTTGAGTGCTCGTCCGCACCGATGACGAATGCCACAGACAGACTCTACAGACGAATGAATGCGGGGGAAATTCTACGTAATGTTTCATGAGTGACATGGCAGTTTTGTGAATATTAAAGAGCTCCTCTCAGCTTTAGATGGATATTATGTAGTCTGACTTCTGGGGAGGGATGAGTCCACTGCCCTGCCATTTTGATGACTGGTGGGCAGGGTGCATTATTAAAATGGTCACTAGGCTTTTCTACTCTGTGGCTTGAAGGGTACAAGTAGTTCAGGATTAGAAAGACCAGCAGTGCCACATGATTTGGGTCCTTCACTGGGGGGAATCCTTGGCATTGCCTGGTTAAAAAGTCCTCTACACTTGTTGCAGTGCAGAGGGGCCAGCTTTGTGGATATTGACCTGGTGGAATATTCACTGGAATATTCAACACATAAAGAAGGGACAGCGTTGAGCACATCAACCTTGTATGCTACATTTGAAAATAAAGGTTTAACTTACTTTATTTAAACAGGGGCAGTATATATTGATATAAAACATTTTAAAATGGATGTTGGCTATGTAAGATTATAGCCTTATATAGGTTAATTTCCATAGTCCACAGACAGGTTGATTGTCTAAAAAAAGTAAAACATAAATACGAGGGCAAAGGTATATCTGGACTAACTGTATGACTTATGACCAGACATTCGGCAGATCCAATCCTTTGTAAACTTTAGAGTTTATACCTCCAGTATAGAAAACCTCCAACATTTCTTACTGCAGCATAACCTTACCCTCTATACACAAAGATGCACTACGATGTGCTAGTACACCAGGCTATCCTACGGAGCTTCCCATTAGCTAAAAATAGCGGAGTTGGAAATGCCTGGGACGATAACACTCGTGTTTGATGTTGCGCTTCCAATTCGGTGACACTTTTATGGCTCCCATAATCATTTTGTCCCTCTGTAACTTCCTCCCTTTTGATCGAGACGATAGTCTCCACTGATAAGTGGACATATTGGTACATCTACTGCCGGATAATAGCAGGAATGATGGGCAATATTCATATCTCGCTGTATCTGACGCTTGGGAGTCACACGGAAACTTTTGCTACAAGCTTTAGTCAGTCAGCTATATTCAACTATTTATATTTCAGAAGCTTGTGTCTCTCTTTGCAAAACTTTATATACTGTTTTGCTTTTGCTTTCTGCCTTTCTATTGCTCTTATTCTCCGTTCTGCGCTTTCTCTCTTGCGCACTCTCTCTCTCTCTCTCTCTCTCTCTCTCTCTCTCTCTCTCTCTCTCTCTCTCGCACACTTGCTCCCTGTCTTTTTTTTTGCTCTCTACTTGCCCTTCTCTGCCCACCCTATTTTGCCCCCCACCCTCTATCTCTCACTCACTTTCTTTCCTCCTGCTCCTTCTGGACTCTCTCTCTCTCTCCCCCCTCTCCTATTCTCCCTCTCCCTTTCTCTCTACTTCTACCTTTCCTTCTCCTCTCCTCTCCACTCCTCTCCTATCATCTTCTTTCCTCTCCTCTCCTCCAGTCTTCTCGCCTCTCCTCTCCTCTCCCTCTCCTCTCCCTCTCCCTCTCCCTCTCCTCACCTCTCCCTCTCCCTCTCCTCTCCCTCTCCCACCCCTCTCCTCTGCGTTCCCTCCCCAGCGTTAGCTACCCAGGCGGGTGTGGAGCTGAGGCGGAAGGGCTCCCAGATGTCCACGGACACCATGGTGTCCAACCCCATGTTTGATGCCAACGAGTTCCCGGACAACTACGAGTCGGGCCGGGCTGAGGCCTGTGGGACCCTGTGCCGAATCTTCTGCAGCAAGAAGACCGGAGAGGAGATCCTACCTGTCTACCTGTCCAGGTAATGCTGCGTTTGAAAACACAACACGACTTAAAGATAGGAAGGTACATAGGTAGGTTGTTTTAAAGGATTCTGCCTGGCCATGTACCTATCCATGTGGTGAATATTAACCCGTTGATGCCTAAAGCACCTGCAAAAAACGCCTGCTGAATTCCTAAGCCCTTGTTGGGAAAGTTGCCCTCAGCCTATAAAAACCTAAATATGTTTGGGGAGGGTTGTTCACTGAGTGCATTGCACAATTGTAATTATACTGTGTTTTTTTCTGAAGAAAATCAATAAAAACTGTTAAAAGAATAAAAACCTAAATATCTCGGCCTCTGATGCACATAAAAAACATGAAAAAAGACCCTCAACTGACATCGGAATGTGTCATTCAGGTGTAACATACCCGCATTTTTAAAGCTAAAATCTCAAGAGCCTGAATGCAGCGTATATGTCACTTCAGGCACCAAAGGTCAAACAACATATATGAGTCATCAGGCTAAAATGGGTTAAACAGAACTTTGTCTGTAAAACCCACTATTCATGCACACAATTTTAATATTTCCAAGTCCATGTGCCATGTAAAAAAAGGCTCAAATGTACTTTTTAAATATACACATGAGCTTCTACTCAACGACGACAAACCAGTCCAAGTTTAGAGAATGAGCAAGGTACTTGTCAGGCACAGGTAGTTTGTATAAACAAGTTCTGTTAAATGATGTCCACAAATAGCAGATGGCATTTCTTAAATGGGTTCAGCTGCTGACATAAAGCCCAGATAAAACTAAAATATGACCATAATTTTAGGTGCATGGATTCTATCTCTATCTCTCTGTCTCTCTGACTCGCTCTCTCGCTCGCTCTTTCTTTATTTATTTATCTCTCTCTTTCTCTCCCTTTTTCTCTCTCTTTCTCTCTCTCTATCTCTCTCTCTCTCTCCCTCTCTCCCCTTCATTACCACCAGGCCTTATCCACACACTAATAACCAGGTGTGTGTGTGTGTGTGTGTGTGCGTGTGTCCATGCGTGCGTGCGTGCGTGTGTGGGTTCTACAGGTTCTACATGGTGCTGATCCAGGGTCTGCAGATCTCGGACTACATCTGTCGGCCGGTGCTGGCCAGCATCATCCTCAACTCCTCCGCCCTCTTCTGCACCGACCTGAAGGGGGTCAACGTGCTGGTGCCATACTTCATCTCCGCCCTGGAGACTATCCTGCCTGACCGGTGAGACACACACACACACACACACACACACACACACACACACACACACACACACACACACACACACACACACACACACACACACACACACACACACACACACACACACACATACAGGCACACACAGGCACCCACTAATTACATACATCTCCCTTCTTCTTATTCTTCCTCTCTATCTCAGACTGACAGAGGTTAAAGTGCATTAATGCACAACAATATGAAAAAGTCAGAAAAGTCCCAGCATCTCAGTTTTTTTTTTAAATTTCCGTTCTTCAAATAGCATGTTTCAAAGCATCCCCGGTGAACAGTGTCTTGGTGTAACTATGATGTGGAGAGAGACAGTGTGAGCAAGCTGTCCCGTCATCCCAGCCTGTCAGAGTAGCACCTGCTTGTGCAGCAGCTGCTGACAGAACCTTCATGTTTTATACATGTTTGGCAGTCAGACAATGCAGTCTCCTCTCTCCTGCCATATTGCATGAGGCAAAAGCGCTAAAATAGCTGAAGAATCCTTTCCTGGTGAACACCACCAGACTCACAAGTGAGAGTCTGGAGACTATCTGTACAATTTCTAATAGGAAAGGTTGTGGTGGATGATTGCCCATGGCCATTGAACGGGTGTTGTGAATGGCTATGGGCTACGTATATGCCAATAAAATCATATCAGTTTTGCTTGTTCAAACAAACTGAGTGTCTGTTTGCCAAGTAGTGTGTGACACGTCATCGCCCTTTCACCCCTCTCTGCTCTCCGATTGGTTCCCCAGCTCAGGCCCCCATTTTTGGTGGAGCATCCATGCTGTCGTAGTTCTTTGAGTGCCATGGACTTGAAAACGAGTCTTTTCAGAATGTATGGCACAGTGCCAAAGACTTGATATCAAGTCAATTGTGTTTTTTTTGTGGGGGGTGGGGCCTAACACGTTGATCTGGTATGTTTGTTGTTCACATGGACAAAGAACTAAATTTTTATGGCTCTTGAAAAATCACTCAAATGTTGAAAAAGCCTGGCAACCCCACGGCCTGAATTTGAAAATGGCTGGCACTCAATGAGTTAAAGATCGGAACGATCAGACAAATGGAATTTCCCAGGCTAGGGGAATCCTGCTTGACTGTACATACTGTACCTAACAAGGCAAAATAGAGGAATGAGGGGATGATGGGAAATGTTGATGAGGGGAGAAGCCCATGTCGGAGGCATGGGACATTCCAATTGGTTGCCACTGCCAAACCGCATCATGGTTTATTACCGTAAATGCATCTTGCATCAATTATTTGACTCCAAAACGAAGTGGATTTCTTCTGGTGCATGTGTCACATTTTGTCTTTTCATGCACTGTAGGAGCTATACTGTATATACAGCATTTCTTTTAGTAAAATTGGACATGATAGGGAAGCAGAATGGCACTCGGGGAGCTCCAGATCACCCTCAAGTGCTAACTAGTTGTAAGTGCAATGCTCCTATTGAACAATGGGAATAATAACTCAAACCGCTCAAGGAGCCAAGAAGTGATAAATGTCATGAATACTCTTAGTCTCAATTCAACGGAGATATTTTGAGGTCAGTTCCCA
The DNA here is from genome assembly GCF_034702125.1 of Engraulis encrasicolus. NCBI lineage: Eukaryota > Metazoa > Chordata > Actinopteri > Clupeiformes > Engraulidae > Engraulis > Engraulis encrasicolus. The sequence goes on from NC_085870.1 coordinate 20,339,293, forward strand.
GTCTAGACTCAGTTTGACAAATTTATGATGTTACCGCTCTTTCTTCTTTTCAGAACATGTTTCGCAATTTGCTAATACTTGGGGGAGTCTGGAAGATTTCAGTCAGTCTTGTGAAGTAGAAGACATATAAAAGTCTTGACTATACTTGATGTATGGATAATTCATACGCACACATACGCCGTGCACACACTGTGGTTGCAGTGTGCCTGTCAGATTGCAATAGTCTTACTTTAGTCTCTGAGTTATGGACTGAGTGCTTTTATGAAATCAGAAGAGCAAAGTCCCTCCGTCCTCCCTATAGATCACATAAACAGAGTGTTGGCAGGAGATCCCTCAGATTGAAGAGCTATATTTCTTTCAGATTCATAACATTTCTCAAACTCACTCACTCACTCATTCTCTCTCTCTCTCTCTCTCTCTCTCTCTCTCTCTCTCTCTCTCTCTCTCTCTCTCTCTCTCTCTCTCTCTCTCTCTCTCTCTCTCTCTCTCTCTCTCTGCTATTACTTTCTTTTACAAATGTCTTTCTCCGCCTGTCTTTTTATTCTCTCATTTTGTTTAACACTGTTACCCTTTTTTACACCCTCTCTCTCTGTCTCTGTCTCTGTCTCTGTCTCTGTCTCTGTCTCTGTATCTCTCTCTCTCTCTCTCTCTCTCTCTCTCTCTCTCTCTCTCTCTCTCTCTCTCTGCCTCCCCCTCTTCCCCCCCTCCCTCCCTCTGCAGGGAGTTGTCCAAGTTCAAGTCCTATGTGAACCCGACGGAGCTGCGGAGAGCCTCCATCCACATCCTCCTCTCCATGCTGCCTCTGCCGCATCACTTCGGCAACGTCAAGTCAGAGGTGAGATGTTTGAAAAAATGATAATAAGAAGACTAAACACTGCAGTGTCAGTCTTCCCAAAAAAAAAATCAATCCAGACTTTCTAGTGAATATATATATATACAGTGAGTCCAATATGTATTTGATCCCTTGCTGATTTTGCCGGTTTGCCCACTAATAAAGACATGAGCAGTCTATAAATTGATGATAATATGTATTCAAACATGGAGAGACAGAATATCAAAAAGAAATTCCAGAAAATAACTCAAAATAATATATTTTAATTTATTTGTCTTTAATTTAGGCAAATAAGTATTTGACCCCTCTAGCTAAAGAAGATAAAATGCTTCTTGGCAAAGCCCTAGTTGTCTAGCACTGAGGTCAGATGCTTCTTTTAGTTGATGACAATGTTTGTGCATATAGTAGAAAATATTTTTGCCCATTTTTCTTTGCACATTATCTCTAAAACATTAATAGTTTGTGGCTTGTAGCTTGGCAAATCGGAGGTTCAGTTCTCTCCATAGAATTACTATATGGTTAATATTTGGAGACTGTCAAGGCTACTTCACGACTTTAATATGCTTCTTATTGAGCCACTCCTTCGTTGCTTTGACTGTATGTTGTGTATTATTGTCATGTTGGGAGATCCAAAAATGGCCCACCCTTCAGTGTAGTGGTGGAGGGAAGGATGTTTGCACTCAGGATTGCACATTACATGTCTCCCTCCATCCATTCGTTGACGATGTGAAGTTGTCCTGTGCCTTGGCCAGACAAACACCCTCAAACCATAATGATACCACTTTCATGCATGATGGTGAGGAGGGTGTTCTTGGGATCATACGTAGACAGCAGTACTCTTTCTCAAAACACATTGAATTGTGATAATGCCAAACAGCTTGATTTTGGTTTCATCTGACTACAGCACCTCCTTATCATATCCTAAACCAGTCTGATGTCCGTTGGCAAACCTCAAGTGGGACTGCACAGGTTCCTTCTGAAGTAGAGGTACCATGTGTGCACTACAGGATTTTAAACCTCTGTGGCATTAAGTGCTACCAGTAGTTTTCTCAGTGATTTTGGTCCTAGTAGCTTTGATATCATTGCCTAGTTCATCACGTACAACTCTAGGGTGATTTCCTTCTGTTCTCATGGTTATCAAATCCCTACAAAAGGTCAAATCTTGTATAGAACCCCAGACAGGCTGATGGATAGTCGTTTTGTATTCCTCACATTTTGGAAGAAACGCATCAACAGCTGGGTCATTAATACCCAGTCTCTTTCTTGTGGCTTTGCAGCCCATTTAATCTTTGTTCAGGTCTAAAATCGTGTCCCTGATATCATTTGACCACTCTTTGGTCTTTCCCATGCTGGTGAGGTTGGAGTATGACTGATTCACTCATGCGATGGACTGATTTCCCTGATTCAATGTGTCTTTTATGCATGTTAGTATGTACAGGTGTCTTTAATTCAGATGTCAAGTTGATCGGAAGTGCCCATCTGGTCTGTGGGCCCGGAACTGTAATCAGTTGGCAGGGGATCAAATACTTATTTTGCTCGATGAAATGGAAATAAATTAATATATATTCTCTTCAGTTAATTTCTGGATTTCCGTTTTGATATTCTGTCTCTCCATATTAGAATACATATTATCATAACATTTATTGACTGATCATGTCTTTGTTAGTAGGCAAACCAACAAAATCAGCAAGGGATCAAATACATATTGGACTCACTGTATATATATAAAATATATAGAAATATAGAAAAGGCCTTTCTACAGCCTGTGAAGCACACGAAGCACATGAAATCATGAAATAAGTTGCATAATAAATAAGCTAAGACCCTCCTCTTGCATTAGAATGTGACCATTGAGCTCTAACATACCCACAGTTTTAATAAAAAATCTCAAATCTCATGAGCCTGAATGTTGCATCTGTGTCACTCCAGGCGCCTAGGTCAATGCAACGTACAGACTAAAATGAGTTAATCAGAGGCGAGAAACACAAGCCCTGTGTTTTAGATGGAGAAATTGGATCCTCTAAAGAAAGCATTTAGTGCCATAAAGGCATGCCTGAACTGAATGGATGCACCCAGTTCAGTGTCTTGGGATTTTGCCTCATAATGTACAGTATTTTTGTTTTGTAAGTTCAAAGACAGCTGGGCAGTATCTATCTCTTCCTCCAGACTAAGACACCATATGTTGCCTTCAACAATTAAAATCGTTTCCAAAAGACAAAATAAGTTTCATAAAGTTCTGTGACCCTCATCGTCATTACCACCCAGCATTGTTCATTCAGGTAGAATCACACACACTGCATTCTCTTTTTTCGCTGTCGAGGGAGGTTAACAAAGTTTTCAGTCTGCGTCTTGTTGCCTGGCGAGATGCATTACATGAGACAGTTAAGGCACTGAGATGGCAGATAAAGTCTGAAGCCACCTTCCCAAGTTGGGCACACTGCCACTCTCCAACACTTCTCTCTCTACCTCCCTCCTTCCCGTCTCTCCCTTCCCCTCTCTCTCCTCCTCTCCCTCCTCTCTCCTCCTCACTCCCCCCTCCTCTCTGCAAACTTGCACCTCCCTCCCCTCTGCAAACTTGCACCTCCCTCCCCTCTCTCCACCTCCTTTCCCTCTCCTCCTCTTTCCATCCCTCTCTCCCTCCTCCTCTCCGCAAACCCCCCTCCTCCTCTCCTCCTCTCTCCCCTCCTCTCTGCAAACTCACACCTTCTTTCCCTCTCTCCACCTTCCTCCCCCTCTCCGCCTCTCTCCATCCTTCTCTCCCTCCTTCTCTCCGCAACCCCCTCTCTCCCTCCTCCTCTCTCCCTCCTCCTCTCTGCAAAATCACTCCTCTCTTCCATCTCTCCATCTCCCTCTCCCTCTCCTCCTCTCTCTACCTCTCTCTCCCTCTCCTCCTCTCTCCATCCCTCTCTCCCTCCTCCTCTCCGCAACCCCCCCTCCTCCTCTCTCTCCCTCCTCCTCCCCCTCTCCTCCTCTCTCCATACCTCTTCCTCCTCCTCTCCACAACAACCCCTCCTCCTCTCTCTCCCTCCTCCTCCTCTCCGCAAACTCTATCCACTCATCGCCCGCTGTCTCTCTTCCCTCCTCCCGCCATCTCTCTCTTCCCTCCTCCCGCCATCTCTCTCTTCCCTCCTCCCGCTATCTCTCTCTTCCCTCCTCCTGCCATCTCTCTCTTCCCTCCTCCTGCCATCTCTATCCATCCCTCTCTCTCTCCCTCCCTCCTCTGCTAACTCTTCTCCACTCATTGCCCGCTGTCTGCTAAATCAGGTGTCAGGTGTTCAGCTGTGCCGTGCTCTGCTGTGCTGTGCTGTGAGGCTGCATCTTGTGTAGTCATCAGTTTGCCTCATGAGATATGGCAGCGCTGTCTATTATGCACTCATCTCTACCGCAGAGTAGACCCTCCCTCTCTCCCTCTCCCTCTCTCCCTCTCTCCCTCTCTCCCTCTCTCCCTCTCTCTCTCTCCCCCTCTCCCCCTCTCCCAGGCGGGGAGGGAGCTGGAGTCTGCTGAGTCAGGGATTTAAGCCAGTCTTTCTCACTGTGTGTGTGTGCGTGTGTGCGTGTGTGCGTGCGTGTGTGTGTGTGTGTTCTCAGGTTCTGTTGGAAGGGAAGTTCAGCAACGATGACTCTCTCCATGACAAGGCGGTCTCCTTCCTGTCGCTCAAGCTGCGATTGGTCAATATTTTGATTGGCGCGCTGCAAACGGAGACGGACCCAATCAACACCCAGATGATCCTTGGTACACTCTTTTTACATATTGAGTAGAAAAAGGCAGAACACTCTCGCTTGTGCTCTTGCTTAAATGTTAATTGCGTCCCAGCCGTGGCTTCATCGGTTGGGCAGTAGGCTGCTACGCGGGCAGCCCGGGTTCGATTCCCTATCCCCTAGGTCAGGGTTTCCCAAACTGTGGTGCGTGCACCCCTGGGGGTGCGCGGCCTGCAATAAGGGGGTGCGCGAGCTAAATAGAGCAATGGTGGATATGTGAGTTTTTATCCCGCATTAATGAACATGAAGTAGTTTTTAATTGTATGGTGAATTGTATACTGGAATGGTCCCTCTGAAGTGAAGTTTAACTCCTAGACTATTGGAAAAGAGGATTTCCCAAAACAACTGTGCACAATGTGCAGTGAATGCGCAGAGAATCATACCAGCACATCATACCAGCATATCAGCACACCAAAATATTCGCCTAGGGGGTGCGCGTACCACATTGAAATGTACAAGAGGGTGCGCAGGGGAAAAAGTTTGGGAACCGCTGCCCTAGGTCATTTCCCGATCCTCCCCGTCTCTCCCTCCCACACGTTTCCTGTCCCGCTCTCCTCTGTCTAAATAAAGTTGAAAACCCCCCAAAAATATTGAAAAAGAAAATATTTGTTAGTTGCACCTCATTCCAACCAAACACATATCGACGTCAAGAAGTCATCAGTGCGTATAAAGCACCCTTGCTTGGCGTGATCTATATCGTGATCATTCACGACCATGTAATCCAGGTACAGGATTCAAAGATGAACATTAACCCTCTAGCTACCAGAATTTTTTTTGAATAGGCCGGAATTCTACCAAGAATTCTGAGGAAAAATTGACATTTTGGTCATATTTTAAATAATGTCAAATAACTTGAAAAGACATGAAAAGTGTCAATTACAAGTTACTTTCATATTAAAGTAGAGAAAACACACTTTCAAATGGTATATCATTTATGAATAATTAATTGTTCAGTATTCCCATAGAGTGCCTTTGATGTGGATTAAATGATAAAAATGTGATAAAATCCGATATTATCTAGGCCTATCCATCTATATATCTATATATTTAGGCCTATCTATCTATCGATCGATCTCTCTATCCATCTATCTATCTATCCTTCGTCTATCCATCCATCCATCCAGGGTCAAAGTTGAACAATGATCATGTGACGACAACAAATGTCGTTCACCCAAAAGTCCTGTTTTCAAGCGGTTTCAAGCGGTATGACTGTAATGGACTACACTAGCTAATAATGTTTGAACTAAACCATGCCAAAGACGTGTAAGGATAACCGTAGAAGTGTCCACGATAGCAGACAGGACATGAATGGAGCTGTAAGGAGGTTTCCCCTCCCAATTTGGCACAGGTAAGACGCGCCAGGCATCACCGAGTAATACGGAATTGAAGTGCTACAAACACCACGTTGGTAGGTTATTATTGGACGTTAGCATTCAACTCAACGTCTTCACGCACATTGTTATGAAGGACACGTGGAGTAGTAACAGTCCTTGACTGCTTTGCCAAAGCTGACACGCAAAATGAGTAGCCTATCATGCTGCGCTTCCAGATGCGCTGATTACGCAGAGCTGTCGCTGTTGTTCCAGGAAACTAAGATAGTTGGATACCAACATATGGTTTGACTCTGAAAACACGCCGAAGACAGTTTACATTTTTAATATGTAGCGTGTAGACATCGGCTGGACAGTTGTGTTTGCTATTTAGGACCATGGCACAACTCATCACAGTTGAACACCATCTCATAAGCCCAATAAAACAACATGATCAAAAATAGCCTAAATGGTCATAAACATGTGCTGTTGACCATGAAAATAGATCTCAGAGGGTTGGAAGTTTTCATATTTAGTGTATATTGGTTGTAGAAACAGAATGGTTGTGTTTGTAGCCATCCAATCTCGGACGGCCGTCATTCGAATTGCGGCAGATTGCCAAATCGCATAAAGCGGCGCATCTCGTAATAAAATCTAAATACTGAAAAATAATATAATATAAACATATAGTTTTTATACTGAAAGTATATCGAGGAGGGTCTCTAATATTGAGCTTAAGTGTTTGAAAGCTGGAAAAACTGCATGATGACGGCCGTTCAGCCGTATTTTCATATGAAAATATTCCGGCCGGCCGCGGCCGTTCTGGTACAGATCCAACCGGACGTTCACGGCCGTTATGGTAGCTAGAGGGTTAAGCATCACAGTAGTGGAGTGATAAATGTCAAGACGTACTGACAATCCCCACTTACCATTCCTCTGGATATTTCCAGTCTTTTCTATCCTTCCTCAAACATCTTTGCAATTGTGTGCGTGTTTGCGTGCGTGCGTGTGTATGTGTCTTTACAGGGGCCATGCTGAACATAGTGCAGGATTCTGCTCTGCTGGAGTCCATCGGTGCCCAGGCAGAAGTGGTGAGTAAACATCGGACAGGCCAGGGCCACCACACGTTTTATGTGTCAGCTGTGGCCTAGTGGTTAGAGAGTTGGTCTTTCAATCTAGGGGTTGGAATCCCCAATGACCTCTCCCTACATCTCCATCCATGGCTGAAGTGCCCTTGAGCAAGGCACCTAACCCCACATTGCTCCAGGGTCTGTAACCAATACCCTGAAAAATAATAGTTGTAAGTCGGTCCAGGAAGACAGATGCTGAGGCACTCAAGGTTGCAATTTTTTTTTACTTTTTATTTGGCTACAATGCCTACGTGTTTCAGCCCTTATGGCCTTCTTCAGGGCGCCCTGATGAGCACCAAGGAAAAAAGGTGAAGACCCAGAACCACTCCAATTACCTGCTTGTGTTTAATAGTTGTAAGTCGCTTTGAATAAATGAAAGCGTCAGCTAAGTGTAATGTGATGTAATGTAATGTGTGTGCGTGTGCACGTGCGGCCATGGTCATGGTAGGACTAACTGTGTGAGTGTGTGTTTTTGTATGTGCATATTTGCACAAAAGAGAGAGTAGAGCCTGTGACTGGGCAGTCCTACAATGGGATTAGAACTGTATTGTTACACATAGCTCTGCAGAGCAAACAAGGCTGTTTGTGTATATTTGTATGTACAGTACATGAGATATAGATACACAGAAAAGAAGAGTGGGCTGTGTGTGGTGGACTTTGGGAGTGTGTACGGTCATTAGGAGAAGGGGACCCTCTTGAAACTATGAGGCCATATTGGAAAGCTGAATGACCATAATGTGAGGTGCTTTGTCGCTGACTCACAGACCATTTTGGATTTTGATATACTGTATATAGTATATATTAAAGAAACGCATGAAAAAGAAGAGCCAAGTGCAACCCACCCCTTCATTCGATGGTGCTATACTGTATAAACAAATGTATTATTTGCCATTATAATGATTGTTGTTTACTATTATCTGCATTGCAGGGTAGCTTGGATGGCTCTCACTCCCTGGCCAAGAGCCACAGCAGAAACAACAGTGGCATCAGCACAGCTAGTGCAGGCAGTTCGGAAGCCACCACGCCCGACAGCGAAAGACCCGCACAGGCCCTGCTCCGAGACTACGGTAAGCACCGAGGGACAAACAGAATGGCTTTTGTCAGTGGTGTTTGTGTCACCAGTCGTTTGTTGTTAATTTAATTTGTGTTCTTTTGTCAAAGTTTTTTTTTTTTTTTAATCTTCCATCTGTTCACTTCAGTTTATCATTTATCCTTAGCAAACATTGTCATGTGTGTTCAGAGGAGTTGTTTGGTAAAGTTATTTTTTTTTGTTTCGATTTGGTTTGCTTTGTTGTTGTTTTTTTTAACCTTTTAGGTTTCTTTGCAGTGCTGCTGTGTCATTCAGAATGTGTCTCAAAAAGAACTCCAACTCTTGTGTTTCCCACCACTCTCCCTCTCTCGTGAACATGGCTGTTGTGCAGTGCACTAGATATGGACATGAGATTGATATAATCGTCTCTTGGCTGCATGTGGCGGTGGGTCCGGTCATGTGCATGCGGCTAAAGTGGCCTGTGTTTTACCGTATCTGTCCTCAGACTGCAGAGTTACTCCAAACTCACCCCTCAACTCTGTCAAAACCAGAGGTGGCGGACCCGGCTCCAGAGAGTAAAAGTCCGTTACACATATTTGATCCAGCCATGTCAGTGTTTTGGGCCAATTCTATTCAGAGCGAAGATGCTAGATGGGCCAAGACCGGTTTTTTTTTGTGAGCTGCCATATTTACTTCAATTTGAACTTAAAACGGGAAAATCAGCTTCACTTCAACAGGCTTAGTTTTAATACTTTGGTACTAATGACTGTCAATCATGGGATGAATCTTGGCCGATCTATCCCAAATTCATAGAGGAAATCGGCTGTGTTTCATTTTGATGCACGGCTTGGACCTAAAACCTGGCTGGACTTTTTCTCTCTGAAGCCGAGTCCACACTCTGCCTGTCTGTCATTCTCAGACTGCCTGCTCTTCTGCACTGGATGAGCGAATGCTCAAGACTGCAAAATCCAAAAACAAACAAGACACGAACTTCAACTTCTCCCTTCTACTGATGAGGTGTTGTTTGTGCCTTGAGGTTTTTGAACTGCGGTGTCTCTACTCAAGAAGGGTGTGCTAAGATGTTGGTTCAGTAGTAAGCCATGGTTAAGTTAAGAAGTAAATCTAATAGAATGCCCTGGGGGACTCAAGGCACTTCTATTAGATGATTTACCTCTTAACTTAACCTGGACCCTGTTTCTCGAAGGCATTGTTGCGAACCAGTTAGCAACTTGTGAGGTTTCCATTTGGAAATTGCATTGCAACCAAGTAAGTTGCTAACTTAGTTAGCAACCATGTTGTCGAGAAATGGACCCCAGGTTTACTCCTGTACCAGCTTCTTAGTATAGGCCCAAGGATTGCATGTCGAATTGTCAACAAACTGTTGTTGTCTCAATGGCTGATGCTTGTGCCTAAGTTGTTTGTGTTGCCATGTTTATCGCGTTGATCGCCTGTGCTTTCAATGTTATTTTGTTTTTGTTTATTTTGTTGTTGTTTTTTTTTCTTCTTTAGTTTGGCATTTATGTTTGTCTTTGGACGTTCGCTTCTCTTGCTGGTCACTGGGGTCATTACATGACGATGGCTGATCAATAGGTGCCTCCCTCACCATAGTAGTTAAGATGATAATCAATACCTGCTGCCCCTCCCTACACTGGACTAATGGGGAATCCATAAGGCTGTCATCGCGCTCCTGTTCAAACATTAATCCCGATTACTGTGGGGCCTTACCTTAGGCGTTTGCCCAGTTAGTTTTCCAATTACCCTGTGTGTGTGTGTGTGTGTGTGTGTGTGTGTGCGTGTGCGTGTGCGTGTGCGTGTGCGTGTGCGTGTGCGTGTGCGTGTGCGTGTGCGTGCGCGTGCGCGTGCGTGCGTGCGTGCGTGTGTGTGTAAACAAATGGATTCGCCTGTCAGTCTGAAACAATAGTGACCACTGGAGAAGCAGAACAGGCCTAGCTTGATAAATGTGGTGCTTGGTGTGTGTGTGTGTGAGTCTTGTGTTTTGTGGTATGTATGTGTTGTGTTTTGTGGTATGTACGTGTTGTGTTTGTGGCTGTTTGGCCAGTTGCCTGCTAGACCACCGGTCGTTCTGCTTGCTTTTGGTTCGTGTGTGTGTGTGTGTGACTAACCCCCCGCTCTCTCTCTCCCTCTCCTATCCTTCTCCCCTCTACCCTCTCCACCACCTCCACTCTCCTCTCGTCCCTCCCTCTTTTCTTTCTTTTCTCCTCCTCTCCTCTCCTCTCCTCTCCTCTCCTCTCCTCTCCTCTCCTCTCCTCTCCTCGCTCCCCTTTCCTCTCCTCTCCTCTCCTCGCTCCCCTTTCCTCTCCTCTCCTCTCCTCTCCTCTCTTGTCCTGTTCTCCTCTCCTCTCCTATTCTCCTGGGTATCTCCTCGTTTTTTTCCTTCCTATGCACTTCTCCATCCTCTTTTCATTTCTGCGTCCCAATCCTTCTGGTCGTTCGCTCTCTTCCCTCTTTCTGTCTGTCTATTGGTCTGTCTCTTTCTCTCCCTGTCTGTCTCCTTTCTGCTCCCTCCTTCCCTCCCTTTCTCTCTTTCCCTCCCTCTTTCTTCTCTCTCGTCTCCTTTCCTCCCCTCTCCTCTCCTCCTCTGTTCTCCTTTCTCCTCTCTACTCCTCTCTCATCTCCTCTATCCCCCTCCCCTCTCCTCTCCTCTCCTCTCCTCCTCCTCCTCTCTCTCCTCTCTCTCCTCTCCTCTCCTCTCTCTCCTCTCTCTCCTCTCTCTCCTCCCTCTCCTCCCTCTCCTCTCCTCTCTATCCCTCTCTCCTCTCCTCCTCTGCTCCCCTCTCCTCTCTATCCCCCTCTCCTCTTCTCTCCTCTCCTCTCCTCCTCCTCCTCCTCCTCTCCTCTGTATCCCTCTCTCCTCTCCTCTCCTCCTCTCCTCCTCCTCTCCTCTCTGTGGGTTCTATCTGGCTGTGGGGGTTCATATTCAAGCTCTCCACACAGATACGGCGAGTGGCCTGCTGATCCGCAGCATCCACCTGCTGACCCAGCGCCTGAATTCGCAGTGGAGACCAGACATGAGCATCTCGCTAGCAGCACTGGAACTCCTCGCTGGCCTGGCCAAGGTACACTCGCATACACGTTCGAACGTACACACATACAGTACACACATACAGTACACACATACAGTACACACATACACACATACACAATGAATCAGGCAGGGACAGATAGACACATGCATATGCGCACG
>NC_085870.1:20368058-20373058 GCF_034702125.1 Engraulis encrasicolus
GTGCGTGTGCGCGTGCGCGTGTGCGTGTGCGTGTGCGTATGTGTGTAAGAGAGAGTTGTCATCAGGCCGTAACCTGGCTGTTTCTTTCAACACCCCCACCCTGCAGGAGCCAGGTAACAGCCGCCTGCCCCCCCACCTCGTCGCACTGGACTCCTCTCTGCCCGGCTTCTTCGATGACATCAGCTACCTGGACCTGTTGCCTGGGCGACCCTGTGACACGGTCTTCATATTCTACATGAGGGCGGGGCAGAAGAGTGCTCAGGAGGTACGCTGGGAGTGGGCCTAAGTGGAAGTCTGATTACACCCATTTTCTGATGTTAGTGATGGTTTGGAGGAGATTAACCCTAATGCCATTTGTTCAAATGCCATGATACCCAACTTCTACAGTAGTACAAATATGGTCTGTACTCACAAAAAGATGCGTGTGATTTTAGTGTGGCAAGTTTGGAGATACTGCTAAGTTCCGTTAGCGCTTCTACTAAGCTATTCAGAATAACTCGGTAACTCTGCTAATGCTCGTCCAAGGTAGAAAACACTCCGGGTGGACTACTTGATGGATGTCACGGTTCAAATGGCATTAGGGTGAATCTACTCCGAACCATCACTTTAAGTCTTGTAATGTGCCATTGCCAGACTTCAACCAGCTAGACGCAACCATGTTTTTAAACATTGTTTTGTGTGTGTGTGTGTGTGTTCTCAATTGCACCACCCTACACATACTAAATCAATAACCGCAACCTAAATTAATACAAAGCTATTGTCCTCTATGTCTCTCTCTCACACACACACACATGCGTCCAGATCCTGAGGAACGTGGAATCGTCGGCTAACGTGCAGAGGCACTTCCTGGAGCTGCTGATGTCACTGGGCTGGCCTGTGGAGGTGGGGCAGCACCCGGGCTGGACCGGCAGCGTCTACACCAGCTGGACCATCAACACCACGCCCAATGGCACCGAGCACACCGGCTACACAGGTGAGGACACGCGCACACACACAGGCTACGCCACCACACACACACACACACACACACACACACACACACACACACACACACACACACACGCACACGCTACACACACAAATACCACTCCAATGTATAATGTCAGGGACACAAACCTCATCCGTTAGATGCACACACACCAAATACACCAATCACGGCTTGACGGTTACAAAAATCGATTTTCCCCTTTGCAAGCATAAACTCGTTGGAGACTAATTGCCCCCATTACAGAAAACAATGGTTTCTTGTAAACTCTGATGTTGCCATTTCAACAGCTTTTTAGAAAGAAAAATGTCTGCACACTTAATTCCTCGAGTGTTCTTTTTAATCACCCAAGTTTCAGTCTGCTGACCCTCATACAGCTTTGCAAATGAACATTGCAGGACTTCTACTTAATCATCTGGTTTGCCACACCTACATCTTATTAATACAAAATTCAAATTCTTAATAGCCAGTCAGGGACTTGAAGAATATATCTTCTCATCTGGATTACCTAACTCTCATAAATCTAACGTACAGATCCGTTTACTAACCCTTGTCTTTTTCTAATCCTTCTCGTTATGATTTATGACTGAGAAAGAAAAGATATCTGCACTTTTTATTTGTAGATGGATCATTAAAAAATGTGCCTGATATGTTTGACCATAGCGCATCAAATACCGGCACATGGCATCTTCAGCAACATGAAGTACCGTATCATCCAAAACAAAATGTTGTCGCAGGCAGAGGTGCCGACGGGGGGGTTGGACAGTTGTCCCTGGCCCAGGGAGAGAGGGGGGGGGCAAAATTGGGTCCACATTACATTGTATCTATTGGCCCTTTCAGATGACTTTGTCCTGGGCCTAGCCAAAGCTGTCAGCGGCCATGGTCGCGGGAGCCTCTGGTTTAGTAGATGTGGAATGACTCTTTGTGTTTCTTGCCATTAGCCAACACTTGGCCCTGAACGCCAACGCATCTTGCCAATGTTGACGCATGTTCTTATCACATGAAAGTGAAGCCTTTAAGGCATTTCCATATATTAGGATATCTTGCTTTGGCTCGCTCGCAGTAACACACACACACACACACACACACACACACACACACACACACACACACACACACACACACATACACACACACACACACATACACACACACACACACACACACACACACACACACACACACACACACACACACACACACACACACACACACACACACACACACACACACATACATACACACAAACACACCCAAACACACACGCAAACACACAAGTGTGTGACTGTACATGCGTGGGCACACAGTCAAGCATTTTGTCGATGTGTAGACAAGAGGCTTGTGGTTTGAGAGCCAAAGGATGTGAAGAGGTGTTTGGGTGTTTGGGTGTGTGTGTGGATTAGTGGGGGATGCCCTCCTAGTCTCTCCTGCTCGCTGCTCACTGGCCCAGGGGGAGATGGAGAGAGGCGCACACACACACACACACACACACACACACACACACACACACACACACACACACACACACACACACACACACACACACACAGACACACACAGACACACACACACACACACAAGCCACACACACACACACACACACACACACAGACACACACACACACACACACAGACACACACACACAACCCACACACACACACACACAACACACACAACACACACACACACACACACACACACACACACACACACACACACACACACACACACACACACACACACACACACACACACACACCACCACCACCACCACCACCACACCATGCCTGAGGGGAATTGGAGGGAGCTGTAGCTGTAGAGAGTTGGGCCTTGACTCATCTCCTGTTGAATATTAATGTAGGCTTGGCCAAGCTGCTGCCAGCCACCGGCAACACACTACAGACACTAATAAATAGCCTGGACAACCCTTCTCCTGTGCTATTGTGATTAAAAGTATGCCTCGTCTTTTCTTGTCTTCTGTATTTTTTTTCCATTTCTTCTTTTTGTCAAAACTTAGTGGCCGTGCATAGAGACAAGAAGTAGTAGGTACATTTAAATTAAAATCCCATTATTTTAAACTTGGGTACATATCTAAAAACGCCAAACAGTTTCGACCACACCGGGTCTTCATCAGGGCGTGACGATGAAGAGTTCCTTTGCTAGACCTGCAGTATTTATCAGTTCACAGAGTCACATGGTAGTTCAGGTAGGGTAAACATGTTTGAATCAGCAAATGGACATCTTTATACAGGGTGTATGCAGGGTTGTCAAAAGTATTTAAAGGTGATAAATTAAAAAGCCAAAATTTAATGGCCTTGAAAGTAGTAAATTTGCTCAAAAGGTATTATTTTTTAAGCATTTTTAAGTATTTTTTTTAGTTGTACCATTTTGACAAAAAAAATGGTTGATTCTGTATCTGAGGGCAGTCATTGGTACGTGGTTAGGGCGTCAGGTTGCCAACCTGGCAGGTTGGTAGGTAGAGTACTTAACCAGTGCTCTCCCCCATCCTCCTCCATGACTGAGGTACCCTGAGCATGGTACCATCCCGCCGCACTGCTCCCTTTCGGGCGTCTTTTTGCAAAAAACGAAAGTGTAATGAAATGTTAAGGAGGTAGAAATGACAAAAGATGTCTTGTTAATACTCACATCAGAGTGTCGTGATGGTTGTAAAAAAATCTAAAGGTAGTGAAAAAAATGTATTAAATGGTAGTAAATTTGACTTCAAGATTGGTGTATATACCCTGGTATAATGTCCAGTGTATACTAGATGTTTGCAGTCACATTAACAAGTGTCCTGTTCTTTTTGCCCTTCCCTTCTGGTCCTCTTTCTCTCTGCTTCCTCTTCTCCCACCCCTCCTCTCTGATTCGAGTATTTCCTCTTCTCTCCCTCCTTACTGCCTCCTCTCATCCTTTTCCTTTGTTCTTGTATTTTTTGTTCCTCACGGTCCTCCTCTCTCGTCCTGCTCTTCATCTCTGCCTCATCTCCTCCTCCTTGTTCATTCTTCCTCAAACCACATCTTTTTCTTCGTTGTCATTCTCATCCTCCCCTCCTCTCCTCCTCTCATCTTCCTACTTTCCTCCTCTCCTCCTTCTCTTCATCTACCTTATCTACATCTGCTTCTCCTCTCCTCTCCTTCTCTTCTCTTCTTCCACCTTCCATCTCCTACCTCCTTCCCTCTTCCTTCTCATTCTCCTACGCCTCTTCTTCCATTTCTCCTCCTCCTCCATCATTCATCTGATTCTTCTTCTCTCCCCACCACATCTTCTCACCCTTCCTCCTCCTACTCAATCTTTCATCTACTTCTCCTCTCCTTTCCTGTCCCCTTCTCCTCTCCTTTCCTCTCCTCTCCTCTCCTCTCCTCTCCTCTCCTCTCCTCTCCTCTCCTCTCCTCTCCTCTTCTCTTCTCTTCTCTTCTCTTCTCTTCTCTTCTCTTCTCTTCTCTTCTCTTCTCTTCTCTTCTCTTCTCTTCTCTTCTCTTCTCTTGTCTTCTCTTGTCTTCTCTTCTCTTCTCTTCTCTTCTCTTCTCTTCTCTTCTCTCCTCTCCTCTCCTCTTCTCCCCTCTTCTCTTCTCCCCTCCCCTCCTCTCTTCTCTTCTCTTCTCTTCTCTTCTCTTCTATTCTCTTCTCTTCTCTTCTCTTCTCTTCTCTTCTCTTCTCTCCTCTCCTCTCCTCATCTGCTCTCCTCTCCTCTCCTCTCCTCTCCTCTGTTCCTCTGTTCCTCTGTGTTATGTTGTGTTGTGCAGATGACTCGGACCCTCTGGGCGAGACGGGTGGCGGGGCATTTAACGGCGAGAGGAGAGTGCTGTACTACGCCGACGCCTTGACAGAGATCGCATTCGTAGTGCCCTGCCTCAACGACTCCTCGGGTGAGACACATACACACATACTTGCACACACACTTATGCGCACACACACACACACACGCACACAGCACACACTTCTTATGTCTGGGCCTGAAGGTTTAGTTTTTAGTTGCTGTTCTCGATGTACTGTAACTCTCTCCACTTTCTCTAT